>NW_019724809.1:5436-20153 GCF_002891405.2 Cryptotermes secundus | reverse complement strand
ACCTTACCGCCATCTTTGAGCCGATTGTCTAGATAATGTGGTACCCTCAACGTCTCACAACCCTATGGGCCTTCACAGCCTGGTACAGGGATAGCTTCACTTTACTTTACTTTACTTTACTTTACTTGTACAAGAAGTAATTATGGCATATTTTACACATCATAAGCTTCAGACGAGATTTGTACGATAAAAAGGTGTGTAAATCGTGGGGGTAAATTCAGTAGTTTGTGAAGATGTAGAAGAATAGCAGCTGGGTTAAATTCCTCTTTTTTATGGTAGTCAAAGTTTACTACCAAATTCACAATGGTCTGCCACTGGACACTGTTCTGAGCCAAATGAATCCAGTGCAAATCTCACACCCATTTGCCTTAACATTCGTTTTTTTCATCTGTCATAGATCTAGGTGTCCCAACTTAGTCTCCTCCCTTCAAGTTTCCCATCTAAAATTATGTATAAATTTCTCATCTCTCCCATGCAAGCTACATGCCCTACCCATCTCACACTCCCTTATTTTGTCACCATAATAATATTTCATGAATAGTACAAATTATAAAGCTCTTCATTGTAAAATTTTCTCAAGTTATCCAAAATTAGACAAAGGGTGATAATAAAGTTTGGGCCAATTGGATTTCCATGATTCTCAGCTCTGTAACATACAACTGAAAAACAAGCTAAGAAGAAGCAAAATCTATTATTTTTATCATAAGATGAATGGAAATTTCTGATGCAGCATGGCCACCCATGTTCAAAAGCCTCAAGCCACACGATATTTTAGCAGTTTATTACAGATTCTTGTAAATCTCTATTGTCTGACTACAAATTTTGTGTTCCGTTGTGTCTAAGGCAACTCTGTGTGTGCATCACCACCAGACAGTGATACAGACAGTTACATCATCATTAGAAAGGTACTGCACTATACTTTCAATAAAAGACTCGAACCAAAATTGCCATACTGGAGATCTTGTTGAAAGCATGGGACTTCTCTTCTGGAAGTTACCTACTCAAAGTATGACATGCCTGTAAGGATATTTCAGATGCACAACATCAAGCTCTGTAATTCTACTAACCAAGTGAATACAGAAACTCTGATAACTCAGATATCCTGTCAGAGGAAATATGTCCCTGGACTAGATACTGCATTCCTATTTTGTTGCATCCTGTTGTGTAAATCACTAGCAAGTCACTAAGTACATGACAGAATATTGTAACTAAAACCCGAATCTAAAGATGGCATTCATGTGATGAAATCCTAGTCATCCTAGTCACATACCCCATCTGCTGGAAATATTGTTGTGTTGACAAGACTATAATAAATATTATCAAAATGTACTGTACAGCTGTTTTGAATGTACTCACATGATACTGTGAACAGATGATCCATGCTGTATTTTCACCTTGTTCTTCTTAATGCGAATGTTGTCACTGCAATTATACACATGGATACAGCCATCCTCTGTTCCAAGCCACATTGTGGGCTGCAAACTGTCTGTGTCTTCAGTCACAATGGATGTCTCACATACTAGTGAATCCGACGCACTTCGTATCCGCTTCAGGTCCTCTTGAACCCCAATGCTGATTCCTGTTCCAGGCGTCCCTTCCTCACCTTCATCCTCATCATCACTGGAGGAACTACTGGAAATGCAAAGACCACACTATGCATGTGCTACTGCCTTATATGTATTCAGTCTCAATAGTCTTCGAGGTGGTACAAAATCTTATTTTCTCACTACATAAAAACTGCAATATTTCTAATTTGAGAAATAAAGAAGTGAAGATTCCTGAAAAGAAGGTAGAGAGGTTAAAATGAATAAGAAACAACAAATCACTACAAATATGATATATATACATTGTCTGTCTTGCAGTGCATCCACTTTCACCTGTCACTTCACAACATGTTGCGGTACCATAGTGCCATCATCAGGTGCTCCATTTACACTAATCTATTGCATTGCATGCCATTATGTCATTATACTTTTTAAATAATTTTACATTGACATAATGGCATGCAATGCAATAGATTAGTGTAAATGGANAGAATCAGTGCAACAGGACGCTAAATACAACACTAGGAATAATTTTACCATTAGAGGGGATACTATGAAAATACATGTATGCAACTATTTCTACAGATTAAAATGATTCTACTTGAAAAATAAAGACAAATGAGTGGCCAAAAATCACTTCTAATTAAAAAACTTCACAGTGGCCTTGTTATCAAGAATATATGTAACTCAAATTAATTATAAATTAAGATTATTGTCTTCCGGGATGTGACGATGGAGTATGGTATACAGGTACTAATATTTTTAAGGAATATGCTGTCTCCATCATCAATGTCAAAGGGTTCTATCCTGAAGATGGAGGAGATGGGTGCCTCTGAAATTGTAGTACCCAAATACCAAACTACATGGCCTTAAAACTCAAAAGACCTTAATCTTGATATTCATCATTATGAGAATCTCAGATCTCACAACTAAATCCAATCCACAACCTAAAGCCATGTTTCTATCCAACCCTTTAAATTACAGTGGTTACTATATGCACCACGGTCTTTAATACTAAAAAAACTGTGTCTCTGAATAAACAGCATCAACTGGTTGGGCTTTGTAATGAAAATGCAGTCTGTTTTCTGTAAGAGAGATGGTAACCATCTATCGAACTACGACGCTAGATGGTGTCATATTAAAAGACCACAATCTTAAACTACGAATCAATTTGTGTACATCTTATTCACTTGATGTTTCACATCAGTACAAGAAATCATATTTCACAAAGACAAAAAACAAAACATGAACTTTATACAGTTTTAACTCTGGTGTTTTCAAAAGGAGATGAAGGCAGCATTTGGTATTAATAACAAGGACTCTCTGAAGTCATTCTGCTCTTGCTCTCAAGAAAAAAAAAGTCAGTAATATGGGTAACTCCTATTTAAGGTTTCTTTTGGGACCAGTAGATGTGAACACTAAGGTGAAGAAAACTTTAAATGGAACTCATTTGACATGAAGACTAATGACTTGATAACATTGAAATTGAATATTAAATGAGGGAAAAACTTTAATTCAAGGAACATTTAAATTGGTTTCCTCTTTACACACACAAAAAAAAACCAAACTCTGTGGTTTCAGTCTACAAGCGAACTATACTGACCGAGGGACCACTGCTTGTTGGCGAAGTTAGTGCCAACTTTAGCGGATAGAGGGTGTCATGCGGTCAGAGCAACGAATTCCGATGGCCATTAATTTCAGTTTTCTCTTTATGTTCTTTTAATACCACATATCATACACAATTACCATCATGGAGACAAAATATGTGTGCAAGTTAGAAATATGTGTAAAATGTTCATTTGCTGAACCTAAAATACAGTTTTCATTACTCTGTACCTGTCAAGCTGAACTGTGTTTCCTCCACTCTCATCGGTGTCCTCTATAGAAATACTGATTCCTGCTTTGCTGTAGGTGAATGGCTGTCCTATGCTGCAACTGGAACTTGGCCTGCAAGCAAGTTAAAAACTTTCATTTAATGCAGTTACCTTATGAAGCACTGTAATTACTATATGTGCCACTTGCTTTAATACTAAACACTTCTCTGTTTTGCTTGAAAAGTATATTCTGGAACTAAACATATGATGCTGCTCAATTTACTTTGTAGCCTGTTCCAGTTACATGATTCAGCTGACAATTACAAGAACTGCACAGGGAAACATTTTGTGAAACACCATGTATAGATTCAGTCAACAGCTGACAGAGCATGTCAAAAAGATGGCTGGAAAGACAAGTGAGAGACATACATACACACACATATTAGGGGAACTCTTTGAAAAATTATAAGACTTTAGATGGGCATTCATGCAATACTTATTTTCTAGACTGAAATATGCTGGCACTCAGGCATCACATAAGGGGAGTGATATGTTTTATGTTATCATAAATTGGGTGCTACAAGCCTGTTCTGATGTTCAGAAGTTTAAAAAGTGGTCATGCCATCCACTTCTATGTCTTCTACTAAAATGAGGGACATAGGCCCATCATTTTAGTAACACATCTTTACTTTTTGGTTTACAAAAAATGATGCCAGTATGCTGTATCAATGCATACTGCCAGATAATACCACTTGAGGGTGTTAATGGAGTGATGATGTCTAAAGACTACTGATCTAACATAACTATCATGCCAATAGCCTCACCCCATTCTCCCTGCAGGAATGGAGGCTATGCAAAGAATACGAGCATTGCAGACCCCATTGCAGGAGATGACAGTTGGTTCAGGTTGCAAGCTTAGCACGCACACCTGGCCGACATAGCCATCACTGTTGCACACCCAAACATCACGCATATTGTAAGCGTTGAGGCCAAGGGTTGGAGCTGCACAGGTGAACTGCAGGCCAGCCCGAGTCTTACGGATGGGCAGCGGAGACAGGAATTCGGGAGATGGACGCCTGTCTGCAGAGAGGGCTGAAACCAGTAACACATTTACCATCATGCCTGAGAATACTCAGAAACAAAATTCTGTCTGTAATGCTTAAAGCCAAGAAGGCTGTCTAACTCATTGGTGGTCTCTTGTGTTATTAAATTATGCTCAGTGAGTGTGATCTAACTGAAAACAGTCACGTGTTTCATGCTAGTGGACAGGGTGCCCAAATGTGGATATACTGTACATGTTTCTAAAATTCAATCATCATAGTAGTGTGTTCCTTGTCGGTCCTAATGCTAGTATTTGTAAAGGTGAATTACTATCAACAGATATAATCAGAAATGGAAGTACTACACAGCAGTCATATATATTTCTCATACTGAAAAAAATTTTCAGGATATATACATATATATTGCACAATGACTTGGTTTTAAGAAACTTTATACATATCAATTTCAGCTTCAAGTAAATTGGTGGGTTCATTTCATGCAATGAACACAAACAAATCAGAAAAGAACTAATTAAGCTCCCTTTAAAATCACGTAGACATAAAATTATTGGGTAAAAAGAAGTGTTATTTTATCTGAGAAGAACACAGGTCCATAGCATACTCACCCAGCTTCTGTTTGGTTTCATTGGACGACTCCTCCCAACTTGTTCTCTTATCTGGTTTTGTGAATACTACTGATAAGTTCTCAATTCCATTTCTGAAAATGTAAATGAAATAATGTAATAGGTCAAGTTGTCTCCGTGCTTAATTATGCATCATGCAATGAAACTACATGGAACAGTGAAAGTACAATTCTATGAGTTTTTAACTTTTGCAGTAGATGTGGGTTACTATGTTCATGCTCTGGCCACTTTATCCCAGGAAAAGCAGACTCAGTGTTAGTGGACTAGAGGCTGGGTGGGTTTGCAGACACATAAAATATTGAACTCTGCCATAAAGGCAATCACCAATTTCAATACTAGGATAGGTGATAGGGTTAGTTTTGCAAGTAAGAATATATTTTGCTTCCTTTTCATTAATAAATAGTCTAATTCTTTTACCTGCTTCCTCTTGGGATATAAGTGCCTCCTTCTTTGCCAGGAAACTTTACCAATCATATCAACATCATTCACATAAACTAATATACGAGGGTCGGTCAAAAAGTTCCCAGAATGGTGGTACAGCACTCTAATGGTAGGACACACAGCAACGCTTACCTAATCACATTCAAAGTAGGACCCTTGCGCACACACCCACTTGCTCCATCGATCCTGCCACTGTTGGAAGCAGCGGTGGAACGCTTCTTTTGGAATCTTCCAGAGCTCAGCCGTCCCATTCGATTTGATGTCCTCCATGGTTGGGAAACGTGTCCCCTTGAGGCCCATTTTCAGAGTAGGGAACAGCCGAAAGTCACTCGGAGCGAGACCTGGAGAGTACGGTGGTTGCGTGATGACAGGAATGTTTTTCTTGGCAAGGAATTGTTGCACAACAAGCGATGTGTGGCTTGGTGTGTTATCGTGATGCAGAAACCACTGTTCCTGCCACTTGTCACGCCGCTTCCTCTGAACAGCATCGTGAAACCTCTGCAAAACTTGCACATAGAAATGGCCAGTAACAGTACCAACTTCTTGCTCCAACTCTGCGATGGTCATTCTTCGATCACATCAAATCAGTTGTAGCACTTTCCAATCATTTCTTCAGTTCTGGATGTCGAAGGTCTCCCGCTGCGCTGGTCATCCCCTAACATCTCGTGCCCATTCTTAAACTGGGAAAATGAGTTGTAAACTGCGGATTTCTTTAGTGCAGTATCACCGTAAACTTGCTGCAGGGCCAATAGCATCTCTGAAGCAGATTTTCCCAATTTGCACATGAACTTGATGTTCACATGCTGTTTGAACTGCGACACTGCGCCAAATGACCAACACTCACGTCTAATTCAAACGGAACAGTAACGACACTGCACACTGAAACCTGTCCAGACCTGTTGCGCCTGCAAGCAGAGATGCTGAGCTTCCCACCACAACAGTGTGTGGGCTATCTTATTGCTCATTCTCCATCTGCAGGGGAATTCCGGGAACTTTTTGACTGACCTACGTATATATAGGTTTATAAAAAATTGTTCAAGTTGTTTGAATTCCTGCTTCTCAAACAACGCCTTATAATGCAACATTAATTAAGATAGGCTAACACATTGCTTTGTTTACGTCCTTTCTTGGGATAGATTGGTTCTAACAAGTCTGTCTGGATCCTTACATAATACTGTGAATCTATCAAAGTTAATACAGCCATCTTTATCAGTTTCATTGTGAAACTGACTTATGTAAAAATGGGTAATCTTGTAAGAGTAACCTAACCTGCAATCACTGACATATTTCAGGTCCCATAACAATTCACTACTTGTAACAGCTGCCTGGTTTTGTGTCTTATCAGTTAAACAGCCATTTGATGTTGCCTATATTAGTGTTTCTCAATTTTTCAACAACTGTGAACCACAATATAGGCGGCTGCCACACATATGGACTACTCAGCTACCACAAAATTCCCCTTAGCCATAAATAGCGTGCATTTTTTTTTTTTTTTTTTGCAAACAGAAGAAAAATTATAGTTAAAGTTCTGACAATCATAGTTAACTTTACATTTCAAATTTGTGATACAAGATAAAAATTGTCTGATTGCTTTTCCCTTCAAATGACCTACAGACCATCTGGTGGACCACCATGGACCACAGTTTGAGAAACACTGGTCCATATTAGTAAAGTTCAAGATAAAAATATGTACAGCCAAACAAAAAAGTTAGAAGTCAGTCATAAAGTTTTCTGGTGTGAAAGTAAATCCCTGTACAATACTAAATCAACAAATATCATAGCAATTTATGATTAATCTTTCTTAACATATCCAAAGGGGTCATTCCCTCTCCTTCCATTACAGTATCTGTTCTCATAATTTTGCCTTCACCCATTAATCTTATCATACCTCATCGTTTGTACAGGCCAAAGGACACCATAAAATAATACGGCTGTATTATGAAAACACAAAACAGAAAAAGTCTTTCTGCTGAATGTCTTTGCATAGAAATAGCTAATTATTCAGTTTCAGTGTTTCATGCTCTTATAGCTATAGAAGTAGCCTGCAGTGTGACTCACTGTGTATTCAGTGTCAGCTCAAGATATGAGAGCTGCGAGTCACTTGTCTGCCGCTCTGCAAGCTGTTTATTGACAGATGAAAGCATTTCTCGAACTACTTCCTCCAGCTGACCACGTGGACAATGTAGAGATACAGTGAGATCATTGATCTGATTCAGTGTTGCCACATCCTCAGCAAGGTTTTCCATCTCATTCAGCATTCGACGCAAGTTCTCATCCTTGGCTGAAAGAGCATCAGTCAGTAGTAATTCTGCTTTGTATAATGTCAGACTGTATACATATGGAAGCAATTATAATTATTTTAACACAGTAAAAAAACAATGATTTCTTAACATTACCTATACAACACTAAAAATGACATTTTCATGCTGCAACCACTAATTAACATGAACAGTAATTAAGATCATGGAATTCTGGGATGTGACATCACATGATTATTATCTACCAGACTCCATGGTGTCATACCCCAGAAGAATGTAATCTTACCATTTACCACACTGAGAATATCAAATGCCATGAATGGTAATATTTACACAGATTTTGGTATAACAGTTCTTAATCTTTATAAAAAAAAATGTGAACTTACCAGAGAATAGCTCTCTGGTAAGTTCACAAAGAATGGCATCAATAATACTTTTGCAATATTCTTTAGATTTCCTTTAATTATTAATATGGAGAAATTGTACAAGTGTGCATCTGCTTGTTCATCGCTTCATTTAGCTATGATATAAATATTATATATACTACTAATTTTCATAAACTCAATGTGGAGATCATGCTACTGAAAGCTACCCCAGTTCCTAACTGTTGAAACTTCCTGTCATTGACAATATACCACAGTGCCTGTACAACTCCAATCTGGTAAAATGACAGAACTACCATTAAACTTTATTCTTAGGAAGAATAATGATTCAGTGAGTACAAAAAAGGATTTTGGTACTGTGATAATGACTGAGTAAATACTGTGACATGTTGAGCTATGGATGACGCCCCTCCCCCACTCTCGCCAGCCGTGATGCGCCAAGCGAGCCGATGTTAGCAGAGTCCTAACATCCTGGTCACTAGGCAACGCGAGTCAACAGTGATGACATCACCAAGGGCAGCACGGGTAAACATGAGTGCGAGAGACGACGGTGGTAACAGTGGTTACTACCACTAGCGTTGCTAGCAACACAGCGCCAGGCAACAAGGGTGCTTATTACGTGGCCGTTTTCTGTATTGTCCGACCGAGGCTACATAAGGAGCAGCGAAGGCTATTCAGAGTCAGTGAGTCAGTTAGTCCTGGAGCTACCGCCGAGTCAGTCCTGGAGCTACCGCTGAGTTAGTTCCGAGTTAGCCAGCAACTAGTCAGTTGTATTCTGGCATTTGGAGTGTACTAGTTGTGATACTGCAGATAGCAATAATCTTAAATCTGTAATTTGGGTGACTGTAAGTGCGAATGTGAAATAAAATTCGCTATATAAAATACGGCGTGAAGTTATTTGTCGCGATATACACCCAATACGCGACAATACTTAAACTTGTCATGTTACATTTGTATTGTGACATGTTATGAATACATATAAGACTATTTATGTTAATAAGAAACCCTACAATGCTTAATCCTTCAGAACCTCAGAATGCACTATGTTTCTAATACTTGTGAAACCAAAAGTTTCCAAATCTGAGATCTGGCTGTGATACAAATTAAGGTTATCACACATCTGAAAAAGGAATCACTCATACCCTTGACTATTTCCAGATCATCCAGAGGTATCCGCATCAGCAACTTGTATTTGTTCGCTTCCAATGTACTAGCAACACTACCAGGACAGCTCCTGAAATAAAAGTTTGTAAATCGGTGTCAACAATTGGTTGTACAGACAGAATCTGAATTGGGGTGAAACAGAAGGACATGAGTGGTCAATCAGCATTTGTCTAGTTCAACAGAGAATAATCACAAGATTTTAGGAGTAATTGGTTTTCGAAACAATAGCAGTGGCAGAGCATGACATTTAGAAGTGTTAACCAAATCCAGAGATAGGGGAAACCTATGTTCTGTGACCATACAACCACTGAAGCATGTTAATATTCCTCATTTGGATAACATGATACCTTGGCATGTCTTATATTCCTTCTAATTGCATCTACAATCACAAATGGGTATTGTAAGCCTGAAGGAACTGGCTAATAACACCTGTTCTGGGCTGGTTGGAGGTGGAACATTATGCACTATCTGACTGCTTCTCTTGCCAGTACATACAATAGAAGTAAACTAAGGAAGTAACACTTTTCATTTCAATTTTCAAAGTGATACCTAGGCTAGATATTTGGACTGAAGAGGAAAAAAGTGACAGGAGGTTGGAGAAAGCTGCATTATGAGGAACTTCATTACTTGTCCTCCTTCCCCAAGTATAATTAGAATGACAAAATTAAGGAGGATGAGATATGCAGGGCATATAACACATATAAGAGGGGAGTGTATACAGGTTTTTGATGGGAAGGCCAGGAGGAAAGTGATCACTAGGAAGACCTAGATGTAGGTGGGAAAACAATATTTAAATGGATCTTAGAGAGATAGGATGGGGTGGTATGGACTGGACTAATCTGGTTCAGAATAGGGGCAGTGGAGGGCTTTTCTGAATACAGTAAAATGTTGGGAAATTCTTGAGTGGATGAACAACTGGCAGCCCCAAGAGGGGCTCAGATATATTAAGTGAGTGAGTTATCTAGGGTAGCATAAGTTTGCAAGAATTTTCTGCTAGTACATAATAGTAACAGAGAAGAAATAATGCCAGAAAAAATTGCAAAAAGCCTCCTATAAACTAACCCAGTGTTACTTATTTCCTGATGGCTACATACATACGTGGAAGGTTTCCGGATAGTCCCACTCCTTCGCTTTATGCTTGTGATGACAAGTAAGTCAGAGAACAAGAAAAGCGCCCGCTCCTTACACGTGCCCTGACCAGACACCATGGTAACAAGGTCATGTCTAATAAAGGTGCGTTCAGCTGCTACCAGGTTGATTAATCCTTCAATTAATGCTTCCAGCTCCTTCAGGGTTTCCCGTTCAGTGCAGTTGATCTTCATTGCAAGATCATGCACTTCCTTTTGTGCTTCCTGAAGCAACTGGTGATCAGGATGTGCGGGATCAGTATGTTTCAGCAGTGTCTGTAACAGTATACATAAATGTTGGTACCGAGTCATCTCACTGAAGGTCAGTTCCAGTTCAGCACCCAACACTACATTTATACAGGCACAGCATCAACTATTAGACAATACTATATTCTGTCACTTTTCTCACAAAACTTGGGTGAAAACCAATTCACATATTGCTATGTAAGAAGTGGACCAGCTGTAACTGTCAGCATATTGGCTGGTCACAGTTGGTCACACATTATAGATCGAAGCTGACAAGTGTTATCAAGTGACCTGAGAAATCTGGCACAGGCTGAGCTAGCTCTTCATCTTTGTTTTCATCCTTATCTTTGTCCTCTATGTCAGCGTCGTACACTGTACGAGTATATAATTCTCCTACCTTGTTTATGAACCACCTGTTTAGTATCTTAATACTGTACATCCTGTTGTGCGTCACAAATAAGATATATAAAGCATAGAATATACCATCTACACAACAACAATCAGTATTCAAAACAAAGAAGACACTACTGCATCAACATTTGCTTTTATTATGTTTATTAGAGACGCAACATGTTTTCATCTTTCACGGGTCATCTTCAAGCATACAAAGCACCAGTCTAAGCTGTTCAGTTGTAATCAATCATTTTATTCATCGAATAAGGAGCCTTATTGTGTCTTTGAATTAAATTAAAATGTAAATATATAACAAATCTTGGGCAAGAATTAAAGCTAAACCCCTTAGATGAAAAATGTACTTAAAATTACAGGAATAAACCTGTTTAGTACTTTATAAACCACTCAATTTCCTTGGACACATGATAAAATGTGACAGTAACGCACTGCACTGAACTGCTTAGAACAGAAACATTTCTTACACTGCCAAGTAATATCTGAGGGCATAAGCTAAAGTCTACTTCCAACCTCTTACTGTGATTGGTTGTTATATTTCCCTGTGAAGGTCAAGTTCCATAAGGAAAGAAAGGATTATAAATGTCCAATATTTACATTTATAATTAAAATAAGTACATATATAATTATATAATTACCATCAAGAGTATCAAGTTTTTACGGATTAAATAATCTTACATCCAAACACGTTTCAGCTGTAACTGGACATATTCAGGTGCAACCGATACTAAAGGAAAAATTACACAATTTACACAAAATGCCTTAAAATATCTGAGTCATCTGAATTCAGTTTAATTGTAAATCCTTAAAATATTTCAATCACAGTCAGCCACAAATGGAGGTATATAGTTTTTACATTGTCTTGTCAACAAAATGCCAAAAATTGTGTTATGTACAACAGGCTCATGATCATATTTAAAATGCCTACTTGATAATGTCTTGCACTATCTCTGTAGTGGTTTATATGAATGGGAATATTGAACGTTTCATCCTGCATGACAAACACACAGTAGCCAGCATGTCACAGGCTGCAGTAACGAGAAGAATGATGTAGTTTTTGCAATAAAATATTCAATTCAGCAGATAACTCAAACCTGAATAAGGAGTTCATAGCGTGGTATCCTCTGGACTGGCATGATGAGCAGACAGTCCAGTGCAAGTTTCCCTTTGTGCTCTCTTGCCATTGCCTGAAACACACAATAACGTGACATTAACACATGTATAACCTCTCTTACAGTTCTTCAATAATATATGTGTATACCACACACAGTTATCTCTTTGTTTCCAAATTTGGATTATGTACTCAGCAGGAATAATTTAGAAATATCTACCTGACATTATTGTAATGTGTTTGGAGTAGGTACTTCCATGGTAGCGCAATAACAGTGAGTCATTGCGTAGAGAATGCCGAAGCAACGAACGTGTCTCCCCGGAGATAAACTACAGAGAGTTTGTTGCGCCCATTACATGACAACATGACTGTCGAAATCGTAGCAACGAACTGTCGAGTAACAACGGATGAGACGAGACACATAACCGGTGTAATCTATAAAGAGCATACCCAAAGCAACAGATTGCCGAACACGTGAGATCGAACCTTAGCAAGGGGTGTCCTCTATTGAGTCTGCGTGCGCCCTATATAAAGGGCCTGGCCCCTCGGACAGAAGATTAGAGTATTAGAGTATTGGAGTATTGAGAAGAGACAGTCTTTGGATAGCCGCCGCTGAAGACAGTCAAGATCCAACCACGGCCAAGGATAGTTGAGACGTCGCATTGAAGTATTGGGCCAGAAGTCAAGTGATACTGCAAGTGGTAATAACTGTAAGGTGTGTAAGTGTGAGTGTCCAATAAAGATTCGCTAAATCCGAGACCCACGTCAAGTTATTTGTCGCGTGACATTATAGTACATCATGTGTCTCAAAAAATAAAATTTTCACACTAGTGAAGCCAATATCACACACTGCTAGAGGGAACAACACACAAGCAAGGGGCATATTAGGCCATGCCATAGCTCAAGCGGTGAGTCGCTGGCTTCCCACCGTGGCGGTCCCGGTTCGAGCCCGGGTCTGGTCAAGTGGGATTAGTGGTGGACAAAGTGGCGCTGAGACAGGTTTTCTCCATGTACTTCAGTTTCCCCTGCCAATCTTCATTCCACTAATTGCTCCACAATCACCCTCACCTATCATCTGGGGTTGGTACAATAGGCCAGAAGTGGCCGCAGTACAAGGGACTTAGTCCCACCCCACTAGCAAAAAAAAATAAAAATAGTGGCATATTACAGACTGCAGACACAGCAAAACAACGGGCTAACAAACAGAAAAACAAGCTGCAGAAACGAACCTTCTGGAATAATTACATAGCTCCAAACAAGTGGATGATGCCCCTTATGAGGTGGAATAGGATTTTACAAAAAAAAAATTATACAAAATTTGAATGGATTTTAATTAATTATTTATGTTACTTTTAATTGGACGGCAACACTCCGTTTTAGTGCACATCAGAGCAGCGTAACAGTTTGGATGCATTAAAGACACCTGACGATGGCCATCTATGGCCGAAACATGTTGTGTTCAGTGTTAAATGCTGAATAAACAATTGTTGCATTGTTCGCGAACTGTGCATACATAGACGTTTATCCAGGAATCTTCCTGGGGATTAAGGGCAGCCAGCACATAAGGCTGATAAACTCAAAGCCATCTATCAGCCAAATGTCTACGAAAATGTGGGACCCTTGATATCAAACAACCCCATGGGATGTGGAGGCCCACGTCCTGTTACAAAGATAGCTTTACTTTCTTACTGTCATTCAAAAATATTTTAAGAATGGCACATTTTTTCAAGAATTTGTTGCTGGTATCTATCATGGCCACAAAAGGGCTGTTTTGCTGCTGATAAAGATGATCATGGTTTTGCCCTGCATTCTGATGCAAGAAAAAAAACAATAAAAAATCGTGATTTTAGTCCACAGGTGATCTATACGAACCGAGCAACCGCCGCTTGTCGGCAAAGTTTAGTGCCAACTTTTGAGGATTGAGGTGTCGCGTAGTCAGCGCAACGAATCCCCACGGCTCTTAATTTCGGTTTTATAGACCAGAGCAGCTACTTTCTTGAAACAGCTCCTCAATTATCAACACGAGGCTGAGTGGACCCCGTTCCAGACCCACTACTCCTCAGAAAAAATCTGGTAGCACCAGGAATCGAATCCGGAGCTCTGGATCTGTAACCAGGAATGCTGACCACTAGACCACAGCGGCAGTCATTCTGATGCAAGTAAGGAACATATATTTAGATGAATCTCCAATTACTCACACTTCTACACTAACCTCCTTACTAGAATCCAATCAAACACCTGAATCTTTCTTTACAATATTACAATATTTACACTTCTCATGTGGTACTTATGGATTTAATCAAATGCATACTTCAGTTCCTCATAGGAGCATATTATGAAATGCACTGTGTTGTATGTCTCAGATAAATTAAAACATGTTATTATTACTAATGCTGTTTTCATGTTTACCTCCAGAAATCTGGCAAATGCAGGTTTTGCTTGGCATGTGGTCTTGATTGCTTCTTTTGCTGTCTTAAAGTTGTTGAGGAATAATGTGTATGTTTCAATTACAGCCTGTTTTGTAAACTGGAAATACA
>NW_019724809.1:0-4159 GCF_002891405.2 Cryptotermes secundus | reverse complement strand
GACTGCAGTCGTTGGGGGGAGTTGCATCCGTTCTGCGGTGGTATGACTCACGGCAAATTGCAGCCGCGGCGCGCACTTGATTGTACGCACTGTACAATAGACATTCCTCTGAATTATAAACAAAGCTGTGATAAAATGGAACATGAACAAAATCCATTATGCCTTATAATTTATGTTACATAACCGTTCTTGTTTACAACCTTGAGTTTGCTCAGAAATACCAAGCATGCTTAGCCTGATTATATAAATGATATCAGGTTACCTGATAAAACATGGCATCAACCACTGATGCATCTACTAGGCCGGCATTTTCAGGGCTTTTCAAGGGCTGCAAATATTTCTGAAACACAAACAAAGGAATATACGTCCATCTGCTGCAGAAATTAACTCAGTAATTACAGAAGGCCGCATTATGATTTCCAAACGACATCTTCATGATTCTGCATTCCCCACTGGTTTCAATGTTCACGCAATCGGCAGTATATAAGACACTTCTGAGAGGCATCAGTTTCATTTCCTTTTATTTCATTAAATATCTGTATGGTGACAATGTTTTGGATAACATTTATAGATATCAGTGTCTATGGCGGATGAACATAACTTTAGCGGATTGGGGGTGTCACGTGGTCAGCGCAACGAATCCCCACGGCAGTTAATTTCGGTTTTCCAGACCGGGGTCTCTATTTCCTTGAAATGGTTCCTCAATTATCCTCACGAGGCTGAGTGGACCCCCTTCCAGACCCACTACTCAGAAAATGTAGTAGCGCTGGGAATCGAACCCGGACCTTTGCACAAACTTCGGCGACATGCGGTGGTCGCTCAGTCGGGTCGGTATAGTTCGGTTGCGGACTAAAACCACGGAGTTGTTTTTTTTTCTTTTGATAGATGAACAAGCAGCAATGAGTATTCGGGCTTATAAAAGGTCCAGGAAAAGCGAAGGTACAATTCTGCCTTAGATCTGTAATGAAATATTACTATCAATGTGAAACTGTTACAAATAAACTCTATCAAAAATATCTAACATAATAAACCATAATTCTGAAAGACATATACATTTTTATTAAAATATTGCACTTGACAGGATAACAATATGCATTAGACAGTGCTGCTACCCAGAGGAAACGTTTACAGCAAACTGATTTTAAAAACAAACTTCATGAAAAACATGCATGACTTTTTTCTTGCACGGGTAACACAGCACCACTCTGGTTATTGTCCGGTTCACCGTTAACAACACATATATTTTCAGTCAAAATCTGACCAATTGTAACAGTCAATGGTTCAGTAATTCAACCCTCTGACACAAAATAAACATTTACAAACACTTTTTAAAACCAATCTGTAACCTTTTAATCTCAAGATATGAAACAGTCAATTATTTTATATTTGATTTTATTCTTGGTTTATTTAACGATACTCTTAATTGCTAGGATTATACTGCGTCAGATGGTGTGAATAATCGATTTATTTCTGAAGGTGTTATCCAGTGGCGGCCGCGTATGCTCGATTATTAAAAATCTGTTGCCTATCAGCGAATGTTGTTTCGTTGTTTGTTTCGAGGTCGTTACCAAGTAACGGATCTACACGTACATTTAAAATAAAAGCATCAAAAGGGACTCGATTCGAGAAGGATTCGATACTGTAACCACCTACACACGACCCAAGCATGACAACCCATGAGATAAATTACGTATATCATAGAACTACATTTGAATTGTAAACTTACACTACCTAAATACGTTCAGCAGAAACGATGTTAAGATTTGTAGGACTAGAAACATGTGCTACAAGCATATGAAATTTGTGGCCTGGAATCCTAACTGTTTAATTAGAAGACGTAGCTGTTTCTGTGCAGAAGGCCAATTTAAGCTTCTCACAAAATCAAGAAACACGAACTGAAGATCAGCAACACTCACACGTGTTTCATTTTCCATTCTGACACAACGTTCTGCAAACATTACGAAGCCCTGGAGAGTGGCTTTAAAAGGGACGCACGTATTGACGGCGTCTGACGTCACTGCCAGTACTTACAATCACAGAAACTGGAATATGCCAGATCCTCTGGAGCTGACAGTGTTTGACATGTCGCAGTGTATCAAGCCTAGCTTGCATTCAAGATCCGGGTCCAGTCCTATAAACACTTTGCACCTTCACCACCCTTACGCAGGGGCACGCGGCGGCGTAGTTGGTTGAGGCACTACGCTACAAACCGGAAGGTTACGGGTTCGATTCCTTCCAGCCGCATTATGGCCCTGGGGTCGACTCAGCCTCTAACAGAAATGAGTACCAGGTATCTTCCTGGGGGCTAAGGGAGGTAGGCGCGTAAGGCTGACAACCTTACCGCCATCTGTGAGCCGACTGGCTAGAAAATGTGGCAGCCTCGACGTCTCACAAATCTATAGGCCTCCACGGTCTGTTACAGGGATAGCTTTTGCTTTACGTACACCGGAATCGTCGTTTCTTCTGTACGTACTAAAGAAGACCGCGGGTGCCCACCAATCTGTCCGTCCACTGATTTACATATGGACATTACTACTGAGAACATCAACTGGCCGACTTTCATCAAGTAGAAGTGAACTGCACGCTGGTAGGGACACGTGGCAGCTTTCCCGGTCTTCCCAGTCCTGGGTACATGCCCAGCCTACCACAGCCTGTAAGATTTCATTTGTTTACTTAACGACGGAATCAGTAACTCCACCTCCACAATTTAAGCCGGAATGGCTCAGTCGGTATAGAGATGGGTTATGGACGGCCGAGGTTCGATTCCCGATAGGGACAAGAAATTTTTCTCTTCTCCACAGTGTCCAGATCGACCCTGGGGCCCAGCCAGCCTCCTATCTAATGGGTACAAGGAATTAATTCCCCCGAAGTATAGCAGCTGGAGCATGAAGCTTACCACTCACCTCCATTTTGTGCCGAGGTCAAGAATGGTGGAGCTGTACCTCTACTCCCCAATATGTCTTCATGGTGTGGTATTTAATTAAGAACAGGGACAACTTTAACTGTACCTTACCACACCGATTGTCTGGATGGACTGAGGAACACCAAACAGTCATACAAGCGATCTACGTAGAGATACGAACCCAAGACCTCCTGAATATGAAGGAGTCCTAACCGCCTGATGGCCTGTCCTAACGAGGATAAATAACACAGTTCCTCGTTATGGTAAAGGTAAGAACGGTAAAGTTGCCCCTGTGCTTAATTAATTAAGCACTACACCATGAAGACGTAAGGTGTAATGGAGGTACAGATCCACCATTCTGTGGTCACCTTCACGCCCCTGCCCCCGGTACCCACTAGCTACGAGGCTGAGTGTTCTTCATTACGTAATATCCTAAACTGCGCACTCACATGTCTTCCTTCGATATAAATATTTTACTGACAACTTCATGTAAGAAGTCCTGCTGCACCGCTGAGTGGCCGCCAGACAGGACGAGGAATACCGCCTTTCGTAATCATTGTCAGCGCCCGGCGTCGGGCGGGCAGAGGATGGCCATCCTCGACTCTGCGTGGTTAGACGAGCCTCACTACATAAATGTTTCTACCAACGGGCCCTAGTGAGATATGGGGGGCACAGAGGACGCACTGGTGACACTTTGCATTCTTTTCGGCCATGTTTACACTTTATTATTTCGGCTTTCTATTTGTTTCGTTGTACTCCCGCCTTACGAAGAGACCAAATTTCATTATCCTAAAAAGTTAAATTAGTTAAAGCCCCTGTGCTCAATTAAGCACGACACGATGAAGATGTGTGGGGAAGTTAAGGTACAACTCCACTCGTTCTTAAGCTCGGCACTAGGTGGAGGCGAGTGGTCAGCTTCACGGGCCAGCCGCCATTTACCCCTAGGAAGATTCATGGTACTCATTTCTGTTAGAGGCTGAGTCGACCCGAGAGCCATAGTGCGGCTGGGAAAAAAAAATAGGTCAATTGAAAAATACAATGATCTCATCGGGAATCGAACCCGCGACCTTCAGGCTTGTAGCATAGTGCCTCAACCAAATATGCTACCGCTTTCCCCTCAGTTAAAATAACTGAGAGTTACTGCACTTCTCATTTACAGTTGACACGTGCTCTTGTTACGTGTTGCGCGAACGGTTCAGATATGTGGCGCGAAGTGTTTTGGACGTCCCCCGCAGTGTTGTGGAGAGACAACTTATT
>NW_019724808.1:0-760 GCF_002891405.2 Cryptotermes secundus | reverse complement strand
AGCACTGCAACAATTGAATTCTAAGACTGCTTAATCTTAAGACATATCGACTGCATGCTTACCAAACAACTGTGTTTTATGGACTGTATAAGGCAAGTAAGTATATAGAGAAATCCATCAGTTGATAGTTCAGTTTTGGGGTATTCCCATAATTTTTAAGCTTGCCGCCTAGTTCCAGAACCGCTGCCTAAGATTGCTATGTTTGGAACCAACTNCAACTTATGGAGTTGGTGGGAGTGTAACAGATCTATTGAACTGAATATATCTTTTTGTACATGTACTTTTAGGTGTGATCTACACAACATATATAAGTCATATATTAATGTTCCTTTTTACCATTTTCTAGTGCCATCTAATACACGAGTATGTATTTATATACTGTTTGCACTTTAATTTTTCCATTATATGTTTGTAATTTGTGACTTTTTCTTTAAAATATGTGTTCATTGTGTAAACCAAATGTCAACATGTAAAACAAGGCTATGTAGAAACTTCATTTTATAAAGTAAAGTTTTCACTGTGCTTAATTAATTAAGCATCATGCCATAAAGATGAACTGAACCCCAGCCATCCAGCTTATAGCCTGTCACTAAGAGCTCAGCCGTAAGTATAGTAAAGTATGTTGGAGTAATTTTTTAACTGTACATAAAAAAGGACATGCTTTCCTGCTGTGCACATACATAAAGGATATGTAGGAAGGATTTGGCTCTAAAAGGTTTTAGTACATGCTGGAAGTGGTCTTAGTGGCAAGAATTTATCA
>NW_019724807.1:0-717 GCF_002891405.2 Cryptotermes secundus | reverse complement strand
ATTTTCAACGATTCCAAGGTAATTTAGAGAATTTTTATTGAATTTCGAAAATTTCAAAAGATCTATGTAATTTTATCATAAAATTCTTGACTTCTTCAATTTAAAATAAAGTGTTTCAACCAATTCATAAAATGGTTCACTTTAAAAAAGGAATTCCTTTAAATTTCTGATAATCACTATAATAATTTATCAATTTTAATAAAACTTTCATTCAATCAAATTTATTAAATTTTTAACCAAATAAATTATTTTTTGAATTTTTTCGAAATTTTTTTGACTATTTCACGTAAATACAATAATTTGCACACAATACGTGAAATATTTCTTCTTATTAAATGGAATATTCAACAAATTAATGATGATTTGTACTTTATATTAAGAAAATGTATGTCAAAATTAATAGAAATCTGTCCAATGTTTAGGATAATTAATTACTAATTAATTTTAATCAAATTTTGAGGGATTCTTGATAATTTAAAAATTATTAAGTAATTTTTACCTACTTCAACTTTATTTATATTGTAACGTGTTTCCGTTACTGAATACGCCGTAGAGATCGTTAACTGGTTTATTGAACAATCTACAACTATCGGCTACACTTAATTATCACAACGTTACGGGTTTCCACAGTTTACAAACCCTACGACAAATCTCTTAACACTCTCTTCACTGGTCTTCGCGTACTACTAACGCGGGAGCTATACAAGTCTCCCTGAA
>NW_019724806.1:0-381 GCF_002891405.2 Cryptotermes secundus | reverse complement strand
ATACGCAAGGAAAATTCCAATATGAACATGGATTTCACAGCAGAATTCTACAAAGAAGCGTTGATAATGATTCAAGATTTGTGCTTAGAATTCGCGAACAAAGTTCTCAATCAATTGGGAATGCCATCACCGAATCGATCTGCTGCTGCTTCGTTCAATGTAGGATTGCGTCGTGAACAAAATTACAACACGAGTGATCTTTTGTCATATGTGCAATCAAATATTCCTAAGCTAACGCTTGAGCAAAAAGGCATTGACGATCAAATAATGCAAACTGTCAATAACGGGGTTGCAGAAATCTTATTCTTAGATGCGCCAGGAGGAACTGGTAAAACATTCCTAATTACATTGATTCTGGCAGCAATTCGATCCCAAAATGAT
>NW_019724805.1:0-323 GCF_002891405.2 Cryptotermes secundus | reverse complement strand
TTCGAGGTAGCTCCAGGACTGACTGTGAATAGCCTTCGCTGCGCCTCATGTAGCCTCGATCGGACAATACAGAAAACGGCCACGTAATAAGCACCCTTGTTACTTGGCGTTGTGTTGCTAGTAACGCTAGCGGTAGCAACCGCTGTTACCACCGTCGTCTCTCGCAACCCTGTTTACCCGTCTGCCCTTGGTGACGTCATCGCTGTTGATTCGCTTTGCATAGCGACCAGGATGCTAGGACTTGGCTAACTTCGGCTCACTTCGGCTTTGCTCGGCGCATCAAGGCTGGCGGGCGTGGGGGAGGGGCGTCATCCATAGCTCAA
>NW_019724804.1:0-506 GCF_002891405.2 Cryptotermes secundus | reverse complement strand
TTGCTTTGTTAATTTGCTAGCTGTGTGTTGCTACTTTGCTAGCTTGGCTTTATTAGCTTGTTAGCTTTGAGTTGCTAGCTTACTAGATTGCTAGACTTGCGTTGCTAACATGGTAGCTTTGCGTTGCTAGCTTCCTAGGTTTGCGTTGCTAGCTTGCTATCTTTGCGTTCTAGCATGCTAGCTTTGCGTTGTTATCTTGACAGCCTTACGTTGCTATCTTTCCCCCTGTGCGTTGCTAGCTTGCCCGCTGAGCGTTGCTATCTTTCCAGCTTTGCGATGCTAGCTTGCCAGCTTTGCGTTACTTGCTTGCTAGCTTTGCTATCCTGACGATGGAGGATAGATATTAAAACTAAAATTCTAGACTGTATCCATCGTCCCAGTAAGTTGAATCACGACGTTTCGGAAGCTGGTTCTGCTACTGTCCTCAGGTAAATAAAATGGTGGTAAAAAAGGGGAAAAATTTGGAAAAAAATTAAAAGGTAAGGAGTTTTCTTATGTATCCTATA
>NW_019724803.1:0-545 GCF_002891405.2 Cryptotermes secundus | reverse complement strand
TGCCGTTGCTATGGTAATAAGCCAGTCAACACCCCGCCTCTCCCCACAGTGACGTAACACGGGATGCCACCGTTGCTACACAGCAGTAAACAACTCCCAACAGCGTTGCTAGCAACACGGCGCCAGACAACAGTGGTGCCTATTACGTGGCTGTTTTCTGTGTTGTCTGGAACAAGGCTAAATAAGGAGCAGCGAAGACTATTCACAGTCAGTTCTTGAGTTACATTTCTCAAGTTCTCAAGTTGAAATGTGGTCGCTGCCGAGTTCAGTTGTCGCAGTTAGTTAAGAGTCAAGTGCATCAGTCGCTGAAGATAGTTCTCAAGCCAGCAGCCTATGAGTTGAGTTGGAATCTAACAGCAGTCGCGGAAAGAAGAACCGGACGCGTGTGTAATTGTGTAATTGGGAGTATGTAATACAGAGAGACCTGTAGAGCTCCCATACTGTAAAAACGTGTAGACTATTGAGAACAGTGTGAGCAGATTATTGCGAATAGGGTTATTAAGTGTGAAACCCCGCAACTGTGTTATAAATAATTGTAGCCGATA
>NW_019724802.1:0-1184 GCF_002891405.2 Cryptotermes secundus | reverse complement strand
GAAGTATAGAAACACATTACACAAATGATTTAACCCAATCTGATTTAGAAATAAGTTGACTGGAGAGATGCCCAGATAGATGGAAGTGAGCAGAGGGTTGTGAGAGGATGAAATGTGCTATTTTTAATAGACCTACCACAACACACAGATCAGTCACTTACTACGTACATTTCTGTGCTGTGCCACATGAGCTTTTATATCTCTGATGTTATTCCAAGTGTGGAGTACCACATTATTTCACTGTGGACTGTCAGTTACTGAGGTGATGCCAGTGTTAAGAATAAGACTTCACCGACTAGCTTACAATGAGATTTTTTAATATTTGGCCTATGGCAGTCAACTGAGAAATGCTGGAGTTAAGGATAGAAAACCTTCTGCCTTAACAGATTTTGGCAGGCACTTGTGATTACAAGTTTTGTCTATATTTGATAGGCACCAGTGATTACAAGTTTTATCTACATTTGACCAAGATAATAGAACAACAAAAAGAAAATTGCAAAAGGAAAAATGGAAAGAATGTGAGGTCATTTTATATATATGGAAATCAGTATTATCTATGAAGAGTTGTGTCTTCTGGGATATAACATCCTGTAATCTGGTGAAAGGAAACTGATGTTTTGGAGGATCAGCTGCTTCCATCTTCAGGGTTGAAAGTTAATCTGTCACATCAAAATCCACACTGACAATCCCCAATAATATCATCTGTATATGGTCTTAACCTTGAGAGAAGGATATTGGATAAAATTTTCTATGAAGTTAATAGCAATATATCCCACAATTACTATTGTCAGATTTTTTGCCCTGCTTTAAATTGTTACAATAACAGACTTCTTCCAATAACAGGCAATTCTTCCATATTCCAAACAGAATTAATGAGTTTCTGGATCTTAGATGGTAAGTCTCACCTCCTGCTTGAATCAGTTCTGATGAAATGTGATCACCTTTTCAACTTTGCAGTAGCAATTTCAACTCAATAGGACTGGGATCAGGTACTAACAGCTCAGCTATATGTATGGTATTTCTATCTGCCTAATATTGCTGATCCTATGTACATTCAGTAATTAGGAGTATAGTAGTTCCTCCACCTATTTAAAATGTGGAAATCTACGTGCATATCACCATTCTCATCCGTCACTAACTTACTTCTAGGTTGGTAACACCTCTTAAATTCATTTATTCCTCTA
>NW_019724801.1:66483-68320 GCF_002891405.2 Cryptotermes secundus | reverse complement strand
CTGGAAGACAGAAATTACATATCTCAATCACTAAGTTTCTGGATTATGTCCATCAACTTGTATTCTGAATTTATTTTTTTATTTGTAATTACATTTCACAGATCCAGTTGTTTCCCAGTAGGGCTGGATATAAAATCTGTCTCATGCAAAGTCTGAAGGCAATGGTTCATAAACACTGATGTGTGCCTGTCCCTGAGGTGAAGGGGCCCTACTTAGGTGGATCCATTTGAAAGAGCTAATCTTAATCACAGAAAAATCTAACTCAGTCAACTATATCTATATATGCAGATGTGATCATGTTGTGTCATTGGGAGATCTATAATAAGAAAAGCGGACATACCATAATGGCCTAAAACCCAAACCAAATGCAGGAAAAACAATGCAGAAGACATCTGAAATTTACATGCCATGCTATACACTCCTACTTCAAAAAACATTATAAGAAAATTTTGATTTGATTTTGGTTACAGTGGTCAAATAAGAATCTGGCTATTTGTGTATCTCATGGTACTGCCATTATCACATCTTCCTTGTATAGGTTAGGGGCTTCATTTTTGGCCAAACACTTGGTGAAATATAGAATACTGAAACTCGTTTTTATGGTACTGCAAATCATATTTACATGAAGGTAATTAGTAAATACCCATTCAGAATTGGAAGTGGGAACACGAACCATAACACTTACTACACAGTGACCTATTACAAAATGAACAATATGGCTGCCAATTGACAGGACTGAGATAACAATTAAACCTCATGTAATGTGGTAGTGATGATAATGATGAGTGTAAAGTTGTCCTTGTGCTTAATTAGACATCACATCATGAAGATGTATGGGTAGTGGAGATATCACTCCAACCAATCTCAATCTTGACACTAAATGGATGGGACCTATCAGACACTTCACCCTCTGAGGAAACCAAGCCTGGTACCTACTGAATGGGGTGTTGTGTGGGCCCTAGATTCAGTCTAAATGCAATAGAGAAAAGAAAAACCTAACTTCATGACTACTGTGCCAGAAGCCTAGTTAAGAACAGTAACTCAGCCATCCTGGCTTACAGCAAAACTTAACTTTCCCTGCCTGAGAAAAATTAATGCTTGAATTTCATAAACTTCTTCTGGGCAAGATTTCCAACACACAAAATAAATATTTACATTGTCCTCATGCGATTATGAGGAAAATGCCGATGGGGCACAAGACAGCTACTAGAATCATGTGGCAGGAATTTGCATCACTGCAGGTTACATAACAAAGACATTTTTTCTTGTAACTTTTAGATATGTTTAACCATGAAGGTTTTAGATTTCTAACTGTGCAATGTGACACTGTGAATGACAATCATAAGTTGTAGGGATCATTTTGAATCAATCTCATCTGAAAATTGTTGTTTATACATCCACTGCCATCAGAAATATTTCACGTATTTCTGTTATTTTAGAAACGAAAAACTGGTAACCAATTTTGTAAATTAGAAACAGGTCGTAATACTATGAAAGAATATAATTATAAGCAACTACATACCTGAATCGACAACATGTTTCTATCACTGAAATATTTTCTCCAAAATAAACAACAGTCCACCTTCTGCAACGTTATGCGATCACCTCTGACAGTAAACAGTTACGACCGGATACGACCGTTAAGTGACAAAGGGGATTATAAACCTGCCAGAATAGTGTAACGTGTTTCTGGTTACTGAAGACGCCGTAGAGATGGTTAATTGGTTTATTTAACAATCTACAAATAACGGCTAAAATTACTTATCACACAGTTGCGGGGTTTCACACTTTATAACCCTAAGCGCATTAATCTGTTAACACTGTTGCGGGGTTTCAC
>NW_019724801.1:62141-65350 GCF_002891405.2 Cryptotermes secundus | reverse complement strand
CATCGATTCCCTAGCAACCAGTAATGCTGAGTCATTCTCTAGCAACGGAGTGTTGACCAGAATGTTTTCGCGACTGCGTGTTTATCTGGCTGTTACCTAGCAGTAGATTATTCCGGCTTTCAGGCGACATATCACAAAATACTACTTATTACATTATACGAAATACCATTTTTACTTTTAAGCCATTAATGTTCAGTAAACGTTTTCTTTCCTGTCGCTGTGTACTGCCAAGGTACTTGCCCAATATTGCTAACAAAATAATCAGCTAAGGTATCTCGAATTCTCTGCACATTTGCTCGACTTCCAACAGTGTCAATTTCCAATTCAGTGTCTTCAAATCCTACAACATTCAAAGTATCTTCCAACTGAAATCCATCGCGATCACGAACGAAGTTATGCAATACACGGCAGCCTTTAACAATGTCATCTTGAAAATCAACACTCGTCTCCAATGCTCGGGGAAATTTGTTACAGAGTATTACAGGCTAATGTCAATAAAATCCGTGTTCGCAGCATGAAGCCTCCCCAAAGACTGACTTGGCAATACGTGGAAGACGTGGAATATAGCGCTCGTGTGGCAACCTGCTTCACGTCCGCGGATTTCGACGGAAGAGCCGCGTCCGCTGTTTTCAGCGCTCGTGTGACATTAGCCTTACGCGAGCGTTACGTTACCGCTGAGGGGAGGGAGGGAAGCGCTGACTCACCCACCGCGTCACTGCTGGTGTGGGGGGGGGGCTCGGCTTTGCGCAACATGTCACAATAGATTTAAACATGCGTAGTTGTGTTCTGCGCATACTGTTTCTGCCATGTCTACTTTGCTGGGCACATCAAGCTAACTGGCTACTGCAACGCACCCGTGATCCACGTGATCTAGCTGCTTTACTGTGACCGTACTTCCTGCACCGGCCGTGGGGTGGCGCGTAGGGCGCGTAGGTCGCACAACATAAGTGCCATAAGTGTATGTTCAGTGCGTTTGTGTGCGTTGTGTGTGAGTTGAATGGGATGCTAGGTTATTTGGAGCATTAAATATGAATATTCACGATGATGTAATTAAGCTGTTCATAACTGTTGGCCTCAGTGAACAGAAGGCTTTGGAAACAATAAAGAATGATATGTTAACAAAACATTTGAAGTTTGTTATAGAGGAGGTAAAGTTAATTATTTTCGTAAGTTATGCCGTGTGCAGCATGCCTTTTAATTGTAGAGTTTGCAGGTCGCAAGTAAAGGCCTAAATGAATGCTTTTTTCGTTACTCGATTATATCAGTGAAATCATACGAAATTAATGCTTAAGTGACATGAACTTTGTATGTTACATCTTTTATAAAATATGCCGCACCAGAATTGCATCTGTATAAGCAGCATAACCCAACTGTACACGTGTCAGTCATCAGAATAAATTTTATTCACATTATACGTATTCTTCATGGTAGTAAGCAAGGGATGCAGAATATCATAATATGAGTACAGTACGCAATGCCTGTGTCAAATGTGTACGGTAAAAGTTAAGTTTTCTGCATGCTTGACTAATAAAGCATTACGCAATGATGATGCATGGGGGAGTGGATGTGTAAATCCACGTATTCCACGACACTAGTTAGAGATGAGTGGTCAGCTTCATGCCCCCGGGAATGAGCCTCCCCAGTACCTATTCAGTAGTGGGCGGGGTGGGCCCTGGAGTTGAGCTTGATGACATGTAGAGGAAAGAAAAACTTGCCCCTACAGGACTCGAGTTCCGATCTGTCGGCTGCCCAAACCATAGTCAGTCCCTATATCTACTGAGCTAACCCGGCTCCTAAACATAAATACACAGTTACAGCAATTTACAAAAACTTGTAAGAATGTTATGTTTTACAAAATACAATAATTATGCCAAGGACATATTTCCTTTGTTTCTATTTACAATATGTAGAATTTCCAACTAAAGTAAATACTTCAGCAGGATGAGAAGTAGAAGTAGGAATTTATTTATATTCTGCAGGTGCTTTGTAGCAACATTTCCCTAACTGTTTTACTAGAGTCGCTTTTCAAGAGTATTGCAAGGACTTTTCTACTTTTCATCGGTCTTGTTGCAAACAGTTACTTTTGGGTGCTAATTTCTATTATGAATATATTAAGAATAGCATTCTTAATGCAGTTAGTTGGTTGGTACAGTTGTTTACAACCATTTTATTTTATGAAATATGACCAAAGTGGCTACAGGTACTCCTTATTGTATGTGAGTTCAGAAAATACAATTTCATTGTAATGCAGTCAGCTAATTTAGACTGATTTCGATTAGTAGCATCGACTTTATTGCAGACTGCTTGCTGACCAATTGAGAGAGGCAGGGCAAATGTGTAGATGATTTTGTGGGATTCCAGAAGGGTAATTTGAAGACAGAAGAGAAAATTATGTTCACTTCGTGCAGTTTCACCTTCTGTGATGATTTTTTGGAACACAACTGTTTTATAAATTGAGGAATACTTATATGTCAAGAAGTGCCTTTATAAAAATTTACATTCAGGTTAAGTAAATTTTTGTACAGGGTAGCAGGAGTGAGATAAGAAATCGTCTTTTAGTGGTGGCTTAAATACTTATACATCATGATTCAAACATTTTGTGTTAGATTGAAGAGTAGTACATAACTTGATCCCTGCATAGCATATTTCCAGTAACTAATGAGGTTAACATTCAGTATATGGAGGTCATGTTTATGGCTTATTTAATTATTTCATATCCATGGATCATTATAAATGATATAGGACAAGTCAGATACTTTACAATACAATAAATAATAATAATAAAAATAATAATGTAATAAATAATATAATCATATAATAATATACTAAGATAATTATAAAATAATTCTAATAATGGAACTGATATAATCATTTAACACATGACACCGCTGTATGCCTGAAGACCCGAACCTTCTGTCCCGGCACAAAATGTTATTTTTGTTACTTCACGTGGATCGAATGATAAGTGAGAATCAGTGTTCACTCTACTCCTGCTTTATTAAGACTGAGCTATTTGATACAGAAGTAGGCCTTATATACACATACAGGCTTATAACCATAGTAACACTTAACAATATAAATATACTGTTGTTACACACGTAACTGTAGTTACACATAACAGTAAACATCACTTAGGTAACAAGACATAACCTAGTTCTTAAATTGTTTACTATGATGTTGCCAACTCTAACATTATATTTCAGTATCTG
>NW_019724801.1:57031-61008 GCF_002891405.2 Cryptotermes secundus | reverse complement strand
TTCTTCTTGAAAATCAATCCCACTAGCTAAACCTTTTTTTAGCAACCGCATGCTAACCCTATTTAAATGCCCCAAACGCCTATGCCACAACAGTTGCTCGTCAACTTGCTGCGTACTTGCAACTTGTTCATTCTTTACAGTATTAATACAAGATTTTTCACATTTGCGATTTTTCCTTTTAGTATTAATCTTATCTTTAGTTGCTGTATTTGCAGATTGGGTCATGTTAACTTTGGTATTTAAACAATAAATCCCATTTTCGGGATATGCTTTAGCAAGAACTTTGCCTCTTACTTGAAATTCATCAGAATCATATAACTTGCAACAGTCTTTGGTGAATAACACAATTGTATCCTTATTTACAATTGAGTTTACAGACAACAAATTTGTAGACAATCCCGGTACATGCAGTACATCTGAGATATGGCTATAATTGTCATTCATTAGTTTAATACCCTGGTATCCTCGATCTTGTTCCTGTAAGAAAAAATACAGAATAGGGCAGTAGGCATTCCTATAGTAAAGTAAAAGTAAAGCTATTCCTGTAACAGGCCGTAAATGCCCATAGGGTTGTGAGACATTGATTGTCCCACATTATCTAGACAATTGGCTCAAAGATGGCGGTAAGGTTGTCAGTCTTACATGCCGGCCGTGCTTTACTCCCCAGGAAAATTATTTAATTAATTCCTGGTACTCATTTCTGTTAGAGGCTGAGTTGACCCCTGGGCCGTAGTGCGGCTGGAAGGATTAGGTCAATTGAAAAAATTCAAAGACCTCATCGGGACTTGAACCTGCGACCTTCCGGCTTGTAGCATAGTGCCTCAACCAACTATGCTACAGCTTGCCCCAGGCATTCCTATAGCATTACTAATATTAAAATCTACAGGTTAATTATTCTTGAAATATATGTTTACAAGTGATCAGAACTGGAATTTGCTCCCAAATAAGAGAAACTCGTGTATACTATAGAAACAGTGATCAAGTAGGAATGTTTTCAAAGTCTTTTTAAACTTGTATAGTACTGGTATCTCTTTAATATACTGTGGCAACTGATTTAACATACAAAGTCCAAAACGAGTATTATTGAAATTGTTTTTGTATAGACTCGTATTACATGACACTAGGAACAAGTCCTCTTTTCTCCTTGTATTGTGCGAGTGTATTCCTGAATTGGTTATGAAAACATTGAAATTGGTTTTTATGTAAACTAGAATTTCATATATATATACAGACATGGTAAAGGTAATATATGTAACGATTTAAAATATTGTTTACAACTAATGGATTTTGGGATTTGTATCATAGCTCTAATAGCTCTCTTCTGCAACCTAAAGATCAATTTTGCATTTCCTCAATTGCCCTAAAATATCGATCTATATAATAACAAGGTTTGAAAATAAGCATGATGTAAGGTGCGAACAGTCTCTAACCCTGATACTCTTTTGACTACTCGTAAGGGAAAACATATTTTACATAATTTATTTGCTAGTTGTTGAGTATGTGCAGTCCACCTTTGATTCTTATCCAGTCAAACTCCCAAAAATTTTGTATGTTCTGTATAATTGATGACTGTATCATAGAGCTTTATTGATGGGCATTTGACTTGCACTTTTTGAGGTTGATGAAAGGATATTGCTATTGTTTTTTCTTTATTGATAATTAATCTATTCCTTTCAAACCACTCTGTCAGTGCATTTATTGTTTTATTTATTTTCCTTTGAACAACATTAGCAGTATTTCCTGCTCTAAGGATACTAGGGTTGTCAGCAAAAAAACGTTGGTCTACCATGTTCATTGCCAGCTTCTGGATCGTTGATATCTAGCAAAAACAACGCTGGTCCGAGAACAGAACCTTGTGGGACTCCATGTCTTATGGGTCTCTTTCGCCATAGATAGATAGTGATTTCATTAGTTTCTTTACATCTGTATGTAATTTCCACTTTTTGTTCCTGTTTATGATCGAAACCATTTTACTGCAACCCCTCTTATTCCCATTCTTGTGTTTGTACTGTGTATATCAGAATTTGTTTGAAACCTTTCCATATAATACTTTTCTTTTTTACCTCACAAATTATTTCTGTGTTCTGCTTGATGTTGAAAAGTTGAATTCTCAAGTCTGGCACTGTCTTTTTCTGTATTTTGTTTTTGTTGCTGCATAATTTGAGAATCTAATTCTGTGGAAGTATGTGCTGGCAGGTGACAAAATGCACATTTTCATAAAGCTTCTTCCTCTGAGGCAGAAGGCACTGTAGGTCAATTTCTTTTGAAAGTGACATTTCTAATGTAAAGAAGCTCCAAACCAAAATTGTTTTGATTGAGGTTTCTAATAATAATAATAATAATATCAGTACCATCAGACAGAAATGTAGTACAAAAAGAAGCAGAGAAGAAATTAAAATATAAAAATTTAAGCATCGAAATTCAGCGAATGTGGAACATGAAATGTTTTGTGATACCAGTAATTATTGGAGCCACGGGTACAGTTATGAGAGGGTTGAGAAAATATTTGGAACTAATTCCTGGAAAACACTCCATAGATTCGCTGCAAAAAACAGCTATCCTGGGAACATCACACATACTACGGAAAGTGCTACAGTGCGAAGCTTGAAGCCTGAGTGGTGAGGTGCATCACTGCTTCAAGAAAAGGAATACCAGGAAATAATATATATGAGACAAACACCGTCTTAAGTGTAACAATTTAATTGTAGTTCTTTTTTCTTTCCCTCTTCCACACTACATGTTTCAGCCCTAAATGGCCGTCATCAGGTGTGTATTCTTACATAGCTGTTACACTGCCTGTTAAAATTTAAAATCACCAGTCTTTCTAATTGTATAAAATCTTTTGTTAACCTACACGCGTTAATTTGATTTCTAAATTTAGCACTTTTTTAAAACTTTAATTCAAGTTAAAATGTCTATAAGACACACAGTACACAATACACCAGACAGCACACGTATTAAAGATAAGCAGCGACACACACAGAGAGAGCCTACACAGAACAATACCTGAACAGCGATAAAAGAAGAAGTGGCCGCTGCAGCACTATGGACATAGGGCATGTACCCTGAGAAAATTTTAATTTCAAAATTTGAAAAAGAAAAAGAACAAAACTCTTATAGACATTTTAACTTGAATTAAAGTTTTAAAAAAGTGCTAAATTTAGAAATCAAATTAACGCGTGTAGGTGAACAAAAGATTTTATACAATTAGAAAGACTGGTGATTTTAAATTTTAACAGGCAGTGTAACAGCTACATAAGAATACACACCTGATGATGGCCATTTAGGGCCGAAACATGTAGTGTGGAGGAGGGAAAGAAAAAACAACTACAATTAAATTGTTACACTTAAGACGGTGTTTGTCTCATATATATTGTGTGAGTGTAACAGGATGCTCAAATATAATATTGTAACCAGGAAATAAACCTGTGACAAGAGATGATGATGATAATAATAATAAATTATTATTATTATTATCATTTGTATTGTAATGGAATTGCCTTCTGTAACTCATTATTTTCACTTCACAGAAGTTTGGAACACGATTTGGGAAACAGTGGTTTGGTGAGAATATATTCAGTGGTTTTTGTCCCATCCCCCCAGTTTTAGTTGTGTGAATTTATAGGACAAGGAATTTAGTTGTTCTTATGTATTATTATTATTTCAAATTCCATCCAGCTTGAGGTTGATGGTAAGCATTTAATCGAACCTCATGACATTGCTGATGAATTTTAAAAACATTTTCAAACAGTGTACCACAATCCTGGTCCTATTGTCTTCCCCAACCTATTGTCATCTTCCGAATTCTTACCTTTAGCGTCTGTTTCAGATTCCGATGTTATTAAAGCTATTAAGCGCCTGAGACCATCTAAGTCTGTTGGAGTCGATGACATCCCTGGATTCATTATTAAGGGTTGTACTGATATATTTGTACCTATTCTGAAACACATCTTTAATCTAAGCTTATCTCAGCATAA
>NW_019724801.1:41509-55707 GCF_002891405.2 Cryptotermes secundus | reverse complement strand
GAATTGAATTGAATTGAATTGAATTATTATGAATATTAATATTATTATTATTATTAATATTCCTTCGTTCATTCATTTGTCCATCCGTACATCAGTGGCTCTACATCCCTTTGTTGGGCCCTGGCTTCTTCTTCAGTATTGTAATCTTTTTTTTTACAGACGATAGGATTCCTTGGACGAGTGATCAGCCTGTTGCCAGGCCACTACCTACACACAGAACAACACAAACACATAATAAAGAGACAGACACACACAAACATACGTGTCTTGAGTGGGATTTGAACGCATAATCCCAGCACCCAAGCAAGCAAAGACAGTTCATGCCTTAGACCAAGTGGCCACTGTAATTGGCCTTGTGTATTATTATCAGAACTTATATTTAACATAATAATACATATTTATTATTAGTAGCAAATCATGTTCAGAGTTTAATTATTTTAATTTTGATTTATGTTACACACTTGGATAATTAGTAACTGATTATTGTTAATGTATTGTGGCTCTTGGAGTTAGTTACGAGAGAGAAATAGTAACAGCAGAAGTATGTGAATTGGAACCAGGACTGCAGTAGAATAGAGGAGGTCGACCTGTGAGGTTATAAAGTGTGATTGGAAGGTTTTATGTGTAATATTTGTAGTGATCAGAAGTGATAGATGCTGTGTTGACATCCGTTGCTAGGAGATGACGATTGGAAGACAGAATCCTAGTGCATGTGCAACAGTGAACTGGAAAGTGTGTAAATCAGTGATAGCACTGTATTGCATGCATTTAAATGTGATTAAGTGAGAGAGTGTATAACCAAAGTGCTAATAAATCCAATCATCCAAGCTAGAACCCGTCATTTTGTCACACATACGATCCTACATGTGACAGTATATACAAATACATTCCATACAGCCTTGTAAGCAGGTTGTGAAATATATTCCAGGTGTCCTTACAAGCAGAGTGTGAGACAAGTCAAGCAACAGTGTGTCACATTCAGGAAATACATAGAAACACTGAACACTTACAGAAAGCACAGATTGTTTGCAGACTAAGAATTTATCCCTTTACTCTTCACATGTTTGTTCATGACGTGCATGAAACTGCCTTTTTTTGTTGTCTTATCACAGGCTGTTAGAAATGGTGGCACACTGCAAGAAATTGGGATGTTGTTGTACCACTTAGCAGCTAAAATTAAAGTTCAGATCCACCATTTCATTCCTGTGGTAGTAGAATACATAGTTGCAAACAAGATTAATTCACAGCAGCAAATTGATGGTAAGTATTCAGGTTTACAGCCTTTTCCAGTTAAATAATTTTACAAATTTCTACTGGTATCTTTGTATCAGAAATCTTTAAATCAGTTTTGTCTTATTTTAAAATATGAGAGAGAGTCTCTGTTCATTATTTTGTTTATTACTCTTTCTTATGCCATTCGATTTCGTTACATCCAGACGCCATTTAATGTGAATGTGCCGATGCAGTGTGTTTAAGTATCTTAAACATTGCAGGCAGTGTTTAGCCCATATTGTCCATTTGGTTCCTAAAAGTATTATCATATTATCACATATTTAGTGACTAAGCATGGGGTTTGGATTGGTAATTGGGTGTATTGGACCTTTAAACTCATAACAACAACCTGTGGGCGCTGCAGTTTATGATGAAGCTTTCCCTCAGTTTTAGAGTTTCTTAATCATATAGATAGCCAGTAAAACTCCTTGGGCTGGGGATCAGCCCACCACAAGGCCAATGCCTACACAGGACAACACGAACAGAATAAAGAGACAGATATATATGCCTCAGGTGGGATTCAAACCACAACCCTAATGATTCAGCAGATAAAGATAGTTCATATCTAGATTGTGCAGCCACTGTGATCAGCCTTTAAAATCATACTACAAATAAGTATGACCGTTCCACTAACTCACACACTTTACAGTTCCATGTAGCATGCAGTAAGTCTTATCTTCACTATGCGCTGCCTGATCACTTATTCACAGCAGTGTCGATTCCTCAGTTTCTGTATTTAATGATTTCTCTCTTTGCTGGTGGGTGATCTTCTCACATCTAGCACAAGATGGTAACTCTAAGTGTGTCTTCACTTTCTCAACTGCTGAATGATCTGTTAGTCAGTTAAATTGCTGCTGGCCTTCACCAGCACAGTCATTCCTGGGTTCAAGTCTCATCAAGATTCATGGCCAAGATTTGTATTATTTCCTCCCAAATTAGATCTCATTATATAGTCTCTGCATGTACCCAACAGAGTACACCACCTCCAACAGTTCTTCTGTTGTTGCGTGTTTGTTGTGCATAGCAATAGCAGCAGTATGTCATGGCATGTTTACTGTGCCATTGTCTAGCAGCAGCTGTCTCTTTTGGTTCCACAGTTCTTGCTTGGAGCTGTCATGTCACAGTATGTAATTTTTAATCCTTTGTCAGTTCCCTGAAGTGCATTTGGGCATTCCTTAATGGAGTCTGTTTTGTCTTACCTCATTATATTTTTGTTTCAGTTAAGTTGGGGGAGGGGGGTCAGGGCCTTTAGTAGCCTGACAGCACTTGTTAGTAGCTTGTCCCTGTGGACCATATCTCTTTTCATAGAGGTATCTGTGTGTTGCTGGAACAGATAGACCTGTGTTATGACAGCCTTTGGGCTTGAGGAATGAAGGGAAATCCTCATTTTACCCCTTGCCATCAAGATAGGGTCTGCCTGTTTTTGGGTACTCCAAATTTAATGTGACATAAGGGACAATATGAAGGACTTTGTATACACCTGAACATTTTTACTCGTAGTAACACCATAAAGTATGACAGATACCTTCATGTATTATGCTTCTTGTCAGATCAGAGCAAAGAACTTTATATTTCTGATGAAATGTACCTCAGACTATGGAAATTAAGAATACATTTTGAAAGGTTAAATGATTCTTTTGGTAAATTTTACAGGACCGCTCAATATTTGGCAGTGGATAAAGTAACTGAATTTCAAAGAGTGTATGGTTCCACCATTATTTAAAGTTCCCGGGGCCTGCCTGTTTGTGACAGCAAGCCACAGCTCAAGCAGAAAAAACTGTAACACTTGCTCTTTTGATATCAACTCTTAAGTGTTGAAGCATGCAGTTGCAAGCTTGCAGCCTTTAGAGTGTATACAAGAATGCTTAGTTGCAGGCAGAATCATGTGGTTATTCATCCACAAAGCAGACAGCTGGCACTGCATGTGACAAACATAACTGTCAGCCAGTGCCATTTAGAAGCATACAATATTGGGTGTTGATACAAGGAATCAGCAAGTTGCAGCAGAACCTTAAAAAGCATAAACATCTCAGTATCAAAATTTATGAGGTTAGTGAAGCTGCAGGCTCTTCGTTTGACAAGGAGAGTTGAGTTATATTTGACTTTATTGCATGGAATTTCTTGTGCCTTTTGAATGCATTATTTTCCTTCAAATACTGCTGGATCATACGCATATCATAGGTCATATTAATCACCAGTTTTTGTGGCACCCAGATTTGCCCCTTTGTAAAATCAGCCATTTTCTTTTCAGTCACAAATTATCAGGGAAGATATGCACAATCAGAAACAAAAGTATCCATGCTTGAAAAGTATCTCCTGCTTGGTGGAAAGATTAAAAATATTAATTTATGTTGCATGTTCTATCTGATTTACAGCTGCCTTGGATTACTTGTTATCGCATTTGAAGGGGGATCTTAATATAAAAGAGTTTGAAACTGCATGTGGAGTTGGTATTACTGTCAGTCCCGAGGAAATTGAACATGTTGTGGAAAAATTAATAAAGAAACACAAAGATGAATTACTGGATAAAAGGTATACTCAGACCACCAGTCTACGCAGTGTACAGTAGAAGGCCGTTTTACATAGGCCTACTGATACATTAACAGTTGACAAATGGATGAAATTATGTCTTAATTATGAACTAGTGATGCTTATGATTAATTGTTCAGGTTTCAGAAAATAACACCATATACAATAAGTAATTACCATGTTAATAATGAGAGTTGTGGGCTTATGCTTACTGGTGGGAGAGCATAGATTTTGGGTGTTCAAGAACAATGTGCTGAGGACCGTTTTTGGACCTAACAGAGATGAGGTAACAAAGGATTTCAGAAAGTGATATAATATTTAGTTTTATAATTAATAGGCTGTGCCTGGGTTGTAGCAGTATCAGAAACAGAAAATATATTTCCTACCTAAATCATACTTATGCAGTTGGCATCTTCAGTGAGAGAGATCATCCTGGCAGGATGCCTAGTCACATCTTGTCATGATAAAACTTTTTTTCTTTATCACCTTTAGTACCACATGATGCATCCTTCATGATCTTACATAATGTTGTGTATACTTAATGCATGGATGCAACTGTCTAAGAACGTCCAGCAGCAACCAGATTTGTTATATGGGAAATGTGTGTGTTTGTGAACTGATAACCTTTAAATGAACTGACAAATTTGTTCTGGTCCTAGCTCCATTATTTCAGCATTACATTTCCTGCATTTAAGGTTTTCTCAATTTAGTGTTCAAATTCATTGTCTTCAGAAAAACATTAAATGGGGAAATGACAGTAACTACAAATAATGTAACGTATTTGCATTGATTATGGTAAATTTTTATTGTCTTCACAAATGTACACTGTACACTGAAATCTCCATCCAGAGTTCCTTGGTGTAAGGTGCCCGCTTCCTTTGCATTCTGTGGCCAGTCCCGGCCCACATGTAGTAGTTTAAAAATTTGTGTTTAGTACAGAACATGAATGGAGTGCACATATTTTCTAAACACATGTCTTCTGTTTTTCCTACGTAATTGGTGTCAGCATTAATTTAATACAGATACATACCTGTTGCTGCAAATTTATTGCACTATAGGTATTACAGTGTACAGAGTAACAAATTATTTCACCATGTACTTTCATAAATATACTCTTTACTGAAAAAAAATCTGGTAAAATTTATACGTCTGTTTTATGTTACATATAAATATTTTTTGAATGAAAATTGATGTAGACCTACATAGTTTGATTAGATTTTATGTAAAGTAAGGGTTACAATAGTCACACAGACCAAAGATAACTTACCCTTCAAAGTTTATTGTAGAATTCCAATATTGAATTTAGTTGCAATCTTTTCAAAGTAGTTTTATAGATGAGATATACAGACAGGTAGATGGACACAGTCCTCCCCATATGCCTTCATTGCTGGCAGGCAGTAGCATAGTTGGTTGGAGCACTGTGCTAGAAGCTGAAAGGCCAGTAGTTTGATTCCCAATGAGGTCATTGGATTTTTCAGTTGACATAATCCTTCTAGCTGCTCTGTAGGTTTGGGGTCGACTCAGCGTCTAACAGAAATGAGTACCAGGAATCTTCCTGGGGTTAAAGGGCGGCTGGCACGTAAGGTTGACAGCCTCACTGCCGTGTGTGGGCTAATTGTCTAGAAAATGTGGGAGCTTCGACCTCTCACAACCCTATGGCCCCTCATGGCCTGTTACAAGGATAGCTTTACCTTGTTTTTATATGCATTGATTTTGTGCAAAGAATACATCGCTATGCTGTACTGAACAGTTTCTTGTGACAGTAATAAGTTTATTTGATTTTCTAATAGATTTTTTTTACTTTATTATGATTTTTTTATTTCTCAGGTACCAGTTTAATGTGGGAGTTATCATGCGGGAAGTTCGACAGGAGCTGAAATGGGCTGATGGGAAAGCAATTAAAAATGAAGTGGATTTGCAGGTGTTAGATTTACTAGGCCCCAAAACTGAGTCTGACTTCTCATCTCAGATAAAACAAACTAAGAAGGTTAAAGCTAGCAAGCCTGATGGGGACTCAACAGAGTTGACAAAGGATGTTGAACCCATTGCGGTCATTGATGGTAAGTGAAATGAAGTATAGGCCATTGCTTCCTTGTTGCAATTGGGTACTTATTTCAGATAAGTAGAAAAGGTATAGTGAGTGATGTTTGATATTTTGGGAAAATATGTGGTGGGATGGTAAATTATATTATGGGGGCAAGGAAGAAAATCCATTTTGAGAGTATTGTTACGTACAGCAGAACAAAAATAAGAGCCGATGGTATCATCAGTACAGACATTTCTCAAACAGGAGATGAATGTTATTCATTGATAAGTTGAAAAATCAAACATAATGGATGAATGGGTACTTCTGCTTTATATGTAATAATACAAATGCTGTCGTGAATGCAACAATTTATTCGGTTGTAGTTCTTTGTCTTTTCTTTCTCTACACTACATGTTTCGGCTGCAACCAACCATCATCAGGTGTATTTTTCACTACATAGCTGTCACACTGCACACAATCTAAAATCTAAAACACCAGCCTCTCAGTTTTGTTTAAAATCTCGCCAACATATGCTCGTCAATTTGATTTTAGAATTCAAATTTAAAATTTTATAACTTTTAAAATTCAAAATTTAAAGTTTTAAATCACAGGGATACCCACTCTGTATCACCTGATGATGGCCGGTTGCAGCCGAAACATGTAGTGTAGAGGAAGAAAAGACAATGAACTACAACCAAATATATTGTTGCATTCACGATGGCATTTGTATTATTACATATAGAAGTGTATAGTGCAACAGGATGCTAAAATGTAATATATTTCTGCTTTATATTCATGACATCTCAGGTTCAGACCTTAGCCCAGAGACCAGCTATGCATATAGGTTTTCATGGCTTTTCTCAGTCTATCTTGCCAGGATAGTATCATAAACTGACCACCACAGCATTCTTCCACATCATTTCCAATTCATTATCCAATAATTATTGCTTTCAACTTTGTATTCTGAGGTATTAACATCTTCATTAAATAAATATGTTTATGTGTGTTATAGATTAACCTGCATGATCTGTTCAGATGGAAAGTTTTATGTGAAAGGAAGGATATGCATTCGTTGCAAAGCTATGAAATACTCATATGCTACAGTAGAATTTGATTCAGTATTGAATGATTTTATCACTGCTTATTCACCATCTCACATGCAAACTTGTGTCAAAATCTTAAAATTCACGTTTCTGAATTTTAAATTATGTTTTCACGTCTCTCGTGCACTGTGTTTCAACTCATATGGTCATATTATGGTGCTTCGAAGATTGCTGTTAAAAACTGCTTCACTTCTGTCAGAAATACAGTTCAAAAGAGTGCCCTTTTTATGTACTTATATATATATGTATTCTTGTAAATCTGTAATATGTAATGGTAATTATGTTACCATTTCATGTATGGAGTACATTGGTGTTTCCTATAATGTAGTTGGATGTGTACTTACTGTAGCACTGGGTGATTCATCTTGCATGTCATGTGCAGTTGTTGTGAGTGGGGAGTTGCTTCTTTCTTATATAGGGTAGATGGAGTATGTGAGCTTCTATCTGTTCTTTAGTGCCTGAAGTTTAAAATACCAGATTATGTGTCATTCATAGGTAATCCGTTTTGCTGATTTTATATATGTAGTATATTTTCAATGTGTTTAGGTTTCTTCCTTTTTTCTCTGATTTTATAATGCCCATAGCATTATACTCCTGTATGCATGTCTCATGTTGAGTTCTTGGTCCGAATATCCCAAACTTCTGTTATATTTCCAAATTGCCTCTATATGCTCTTTGTATCTCATGTGAAAATTTCGTTCTGTTTGTTCCACATATTTTAGTGGGCATTCCATGTATTTCATTAGGTAAATGCCGCTTTTTCATACTTATCCACCTGTAAATGAGGTTTTATTATGTTGTGTTTTGTGTTGAGAAAGCATTTTTTGTACTTCTTTAAAAAGCTCTGTGATTTTCCTAGTTTCTTTTACACTGTATGTGAAAGTGGCCTATTTAATTTTCTGGTATTGTGGATCAGCATTGCAAATCTGGTTACAAGTAATCCTGATAATCCGGATCATAATATGAAAAATTCTGATCATAGTTGAGTACATACTTTAAAAGACACGTGGAATTTAGGAACAAGAGGGATTAGAGCAAAAGGACTTCCATACTATGTTGAGGGCAGTTGGGGAGCCTGAAATCACACAAGAAAATATCAAAGACTGGCTTTGGCTGGATGAAGGAAACTCTGGATTTAAACTTCAGACAGAGGAAGAAATGGCTGCAGAGATATTTTTTATTTATTTTTATCAGGACTACTTATATTAAAATTTAGATTTATTCGTTTTCTGTTCTTTTTTGGGGGGGGGGTCTTTTAGGGCCCTTGTGCTTCATTAATCCAGATGGCCTCTCTCTCCCCAGTTAATCCAGATTAGCTAGTATTTGTTGTATTTTGCTCATGTTGGTTGGTATGTTTTGTTTCAAGGACATACTTTGGAATTGTATTCATTGACGAAAGTGCAGCAATTTCAACAGCAATTTTTTAATCGCTTGATGATGCCCATGTCAGTCAAAACATATATTGCACTAAGGCCGCACCAAAGCTCAAGCGGTTAGTCGCTGGCTTCCCACTGTGGTGGCCCAGGTTCAATCCTGGGTCTGGTTAAGTGGGATTTGTGATGGAGAAAGTGGCTCTGGGGCAGGTTTTCTCCAAGTACTTCGGTTTCCCCTGCCAATCTTCATTCCACCAATTGCTCCACAATCACCCTCACCTATCATTTGGGGCTGGTACAATAGGCCAGAAGTGGCCGCAGTACAAGGGACTTAGTCCCACCCCATTAGCCAAAAAAAAAATATTGCACTAGTGATGTGAAAAATAATGTGTAATTCAAAAGGATGAATTTTAAGATTTTAACACAAGTTTGCATGTGAGGCAGTGAATAAGGAGTGATAAGTGATGTGCAACATTAGTGAATGCTCTATTTGGACAGCATGTGCAAACATTTTTCTCATATATTTTGGTGAAAATAAATGTCTTTTTTTTTATCCAGTTATTGAAAGAGAACAAAGCTTACTTCATAGATGAAAGTTCTTGAGAAGCATAATAGGCAATCAGTCAAAAGAATTCTGTATCCTTTCTAGAACCCAAAGGTTTATCAGCTGTCTTCATGTTATGAAGTTGCCTTCAGATCCGGTGCCTGCTGTGTTTGCTTCTAGACCGGCGTGCTTACAGGCGTCTAATATATTAAAGCCATGATGGTATGGCAACCCATTTTAATAGCCCAACTAGTTTTCATGGGTATTCCAAATGCAGTGAGATGTACTTCCTTCCTAACTGAATCATGGGCTTTAATGAAGTCTATAAATAGTTGATGTACTGTGTCATTGTATTCCCATTTTTTTTATCCAGTATGTGACTCTTTCTAATTACCTGAACAGTGGTTGATCTCTTACATCAGATTCCATACCTTTGTTTAGTACTTATGGAAGTGGCCTCCGTAGTCTAGAGGTAACGTTCCCNCAAGTTTCCCGCCCAACTAGTTTCCAATTCCTCTGGTAGATGGGGGAAGTATCAGGTACCACTGCCAGAGGAGGGGGGACCTCTCTGACAGAAAGGGACTAAAGTATTAGATACCACTGCCAAGTAGAGGGTAGAAACCTTGCTGGCAGAAAAGGACTAGGAACCCCTGCCAGAGGAGGGACGACCTCGCTGACAGAAAGGGACTAACTATTAGATACCACTGCCAGTAAGAGGTTGGAACCTCGCTGGCAGAAAGGGGCTGATAGTAAGCACCAGTACTGGTAGGGTATGGAGACAGTAGAAATTAAAGGGGGACGCACAATGGACCAGTAATTGGTCTAAGTGCATGGGGAAACCCACCCCCTCAATACGGAATAGTACTTATGGAACTGATTGAATATATGGTGTAGTTCCTCATAAGAGTTGCCCTTTATATAGACAGTGTCATGTAACTTCGAACAAGGCCCCTCATTCCTAGTCAAATCCCGCCCATAGCTTGTTGTGAGAGGAGTTTCTTAACACCCGTTCTTCCACTGGCCGCCTATCACTTCTCACACCCTCCACTCCCCTTGTCTGAAATTTTTCTTCTGCGCATTCAAGATTACTCTTGGCCTTGTTCAAAGTTACGTGACACTTGCTATGCCATCACTTTGATCTTCAGTTAGGGCATTCACATTCAGAAGAGTGTCATCATACCAAAGGTTTCTTAGTGTCATATACAGCATCCCATAACTAAGAACCTCTACCATCTTCTCAACTGCTGATATGATTCTCATATGTACAGAACAGCTTGTCCAAAAAGGGTGATTAGTATTCCCAGTTCAGTAGGAGGATGTTTAATCATTTCCTAATTCAGAGCCATCCTTGTCCCATCTGACCTCTTGTATGCCTATGACATTAAAGTTACACATTTTTTGCAACTTACTGTGTTAAGTTTTAAAACCTTGCTTTATTTTTTGTAATATACTGTTGAAGGGTGCTCTTTTATATTTGTCATGCCATTTAGGAAATGAAGCACTGGAAAATTTTACATGTGAATCTCTAATGTTCCCAGGTTTTGTTAGGTAACTAGAGAAGCAAATGAGAGTCAGGTATAAAATCAGTGCATTTAATTTCTTGTTTTCAGGTAAAATTGCCCCTGCTCACATGTCTATAAGTGAAATTATGAAAACCAAAATACATTTTCATAAACCAGGTGAGAATTATAAAACAGATGGTTATGTAGTAACTCCGAACACCATGAAGCTCTTGCAGGAACACTTGAAGCTCACCAGAGGACAGGTAACATTACAAACACACTCATTTATGCAAAAAATGACACACAAGCAGACTGTTTTATATTTAAAAGAATAGGCTATAAACATGCCAGTTAACATCAAATGAGAAAATTCTCACATGTAGGAGGTATTGGATTCTGATGTGAGACGTGACATACGAACGGATTATATAAAGGAGGTGGTAGACTTCTCGTTAGCTTTTTGCCACGCTTGACATAGTAGGATCTAGTACACTTCACCTTTGTTAGCCTAAGTGGAGTTCCATTCCTATGATAGGTACAGGATGTCTGGATGAAAGGTATCCAAAATAAAACGAATTGTATCTTGAAAACTGTCAAACACGTATCCATTTTATATCATCGGAAAGGAAGAGTGAAAGTATTTTTTTTTCATGCCTGGCTTATGCACGTGTGCCAGCTTGTGACCGTTGGCAAGCTCAGTAATGATGTCCACACCACAGGAACGGTTCGATGCCTTTTGTGGCTAGCAGAGTTGCAGTCTCTTACAGCTGCTCAGCATTGTTTTAGAACGCAGTGTGGACATCAACCTCCTACACAGAAAAGCATTTGGTTCTGGGGCTTTAAACTCAGGACTACAGGTAGTCTGTTGTGTGTAAAATCTCCTGGAAGGACTTGGATCTCTGAAGAAAGTGTGTAAAATCTCCTGGAAGGACTTGGATCTCTGAAGAAAATGTCCATTGCATTAGAGAGGCATTCCAGTGAAGTCTGCACAAATCAGTTCATGCTGCTAGCTTCCAGTTACATACAAATTATATGTTCAACAGTACACAATGTGGTACACAAAAGGCTCCGCCTAAGAGAGTACAAGTTTCAGATAATTCATGCACTAAAACTGAGTGACCAAGTAGCTTCCACAAACTTTGCTGTGACATGCTAGAAAGAATTGGCACGTCACCTGATTTCCTCTGCTAATTGTGCTTCTTATAGTTTTCCATGCCATATCAGGCACCTGATTGATAATTCACGCTGACATAGAAACTGCTCTGTGTTGCTAGTTGTTTCTTTGACAGTCATGTCCATGTAGTTATCTGCTGAGGAAGAATTAAAAAATGTCAAATGTTTTGCAGCCCCTTGAGGTTCAACACTGCCTGTGTAATTTTCCCTTTGTCCCTTAGAATTTTCCATGGTTTCCCAAGCAAAGTCATGAATAATAATGTCATCTTCATCACTGCCATAAGTTACCACATCATCAAGAAGAGCACAGTCATCCAATTCATTGTCAGTGTCAAATTCCAAATCTAATAAATTTCCTTTCGATTTACTTAGAAGTAAATATTCTCCCACTTCTACTTCTTCATGCAATGCAGCTGATTGCTTCTTGCTAGCACTTGCCTTGGCTGCTACGTTGAGTTTTGTGATGCACATTTGTAGAGCAAAGGTGAGTGTACAATAGAAGCATTCATATTGTGGCATGCCACGAAAAAGGACAGAAGACACATCCATTGATAAGCAATGACTGCGATAAGAATATGTACTTCAATGGAAACGCAATACCAGTAGACCGTTGCATAGGAATAGCTTAAGCAACAAATGTGTTTCCCCAGAAATGAAAGGATATCCATGGAAACGAATATTGCCAGTGGATAAAACGGAACCCTTGAACAAAATGTTCACTAGTCAGTCCAAGTGCACGTTATAAAAGTCCAGCTTCGACGAGACCAGTCAGTTTTTAGTGTAGCTCTGACTAGAGCAGAAGCAAGCTTGCATCCTACAAAGGACAGAAGACACTTCACAGAGATCAGCAGTACAAGTAATTGTGATAGTGAAGTTGGGAGTAATTGTACTTGCGAGTGTAAAAGAGATTGTCCAATAAATGTCTTAGCCAAATCCGAGACCCACATGAATTTACTTGTCACGTTACATAGGCAACACACGACAACGTAAAGGAGTGTTATCACTCCCTACATGGCTGTCATAACACACTTCTTTTGAACCTAGATCCAATGTCAAGCTCAAGTTGTAGAAACTGTATGCAGTTTCTCGTGGTTACAAATAACCTATGTAGGTGAAAATTTCCGGGACTAGAGGGTGTTTCACGACTTTAGGGCATAACTGCAGGAGGTGATTTCCTAGGTCTTTCTGATCAAAAAAGTTCATATAAACATTTGTCCGATTTTGGACAGTTACGGAGTTATGACCGTTTTTTCATTCCCGTACACGCCCTCATGTGAACCGTGTCTGTCAGCTGGCGGGTCGCTATTTTTAACNATTTCACGAAGTTAACTTTACATTCATACTTTAAATGTATCATGTATTATGCTGGTTTATTGTTTTGTTCCATTTATTGTCAGTAATCGTTACCTTCTAATCTGAATTTAAACCGGTCATAACTCCGTAACCATCCAAAATCGGACACATGTTTATATGAACTTTTTTGATCACAAAGACCTAGGAAATCACCTCCTGCAATTATGCCCTAAAGTCGTGAAACACCCTGTATAAATTTTAAAAGTCAGAAAAATCTTACAGCAGCACAGGTAGATGTCATAGAAGCCATTGGCTGCATATCAGCACATTGTTTCTGTACTAAGGAATATCACAGAAATTCTGATGCATTGTTACCACTCTGCAGTAGGATGAGATGAGATCTACATGATTGTCGTTCTTGACATAGGTAAGAACAAGATTTCCACCAGAACCAAATGGAATTTTACACATTGGACATGCTAAAGCTATAAATATTAACTTTGGATATGCTGCAGCACATGATGGCATCTGTTTCCTGAGATACGATGATACTAATCCAGAGAAAGAGGAGGAGAAGTTCTTCTTGGGCATCAAGGACATGGTAGAATGGCTCGGTAAGTAACAGGGTGCTGAATTTTGTATCGTATCTCCACAACAGTGTTACAAATTGTGGTTACCATTACAGGCTGTAGGACTTTAAAAGAAAAGTAGTCACTTAAGTTTTTTTTATAAAATTGATGAGAGGCACGCGGTAACATAGTTGGTTGAGGCACTATGCTACAAGCCAGAAGGCCATGTGTTCCAAGTCCCGATGAGGTGGATTCCCCCCCCCCAGTTTACCTAATCCTTCCAGCCGCACTATGTCCCTGGGGTTGACTCAGCCTCTAACAGAAATGAGTACCAAGAATCTTCCGTGGTTAAAGGGTGGCCAGTGCATAAGGTTGATAACCATACCACCTTCTGCGAGCTGATTGTCTAGAGAAAATGTGGGAGCCTCAACATCTCAACCCAATGGGTCTTCGCAGCCTGTTACAGGGATAGCTTTACCTTTTTATAAAATTGATGTATAAATATAGATTTTACGTGACCCCTAAGTTATTTCACATTTTGTAAGTAGACAAGAAAATGGAAAGGATGGTACTGAGGTAGATTTGGGGGAAATATAGTGTGAGAAGGGTGGTTAATGGAACTGGCACTGATTGTATTCTGTGGTAATAGCGGTGTTGAACCTGTAGGTTCTGTTACCTGGGACTTACCATACTAGATCTTATTATATTTAATTGCATGGTGGTAGTGGCACACTTTTATCTGAGGGAATTAAACACTGCTAAGGTATATCAGCCTCTGATGTGATATTCCTGTCAAGATTAATGAAAATTGGTC
>NW_019724801.1:16904-41412 GCF_002891405.2 Cryptotermes secundus | reverse complement strand
TCTGTGATTAAATGACAAATTTTTTAAGAATACCCTAGCCCTCCTCCCCCTCCTCCGTTTCCACCATTGCCCCCCCCCCCATCTTCTCCCTTCCTCTCTTTTTATTCTGACACATATACACAGGCAATGTGGCATGGGTAATGGGAGGCCAACAGGATTTGCATACCGCTTTTGCCTACTTTATTTACTGCAGGTATAAATCTGTTGTGAGGTTAATTGTGTTGCAAATATATCTCCGCAAAGTCATAAATTATTTTTCCTTGTAGAGCATTAAACACCCATCATATCAAAAACATTTAAAATGAAAGTTTTAGATGTTAATGAGCACTATATTTTGTGCCATGTACCAATCCTTTATATAAAGAGCTATTTTTAAGAAAATTAATGTTGAGTTTAATTTTAAATAGGTGTTGGATCATTATCAACTGAAATTAAATTCATTCAGTAGATGTGGAGGTGAGACATGGACATAATTTTCCCATAGCATAAATAAGATATACAAAAGTATATAAGGTATGCAGTCTACACAGCAGTATTCTGTATTTAAAAACAAAGAAGGCACTACTGTATCAACTTTTGCTTTTATTACGTTTTTACAGATGCAGTATGTTTCGGCCCTTACACCAGGTCATCATCAGGGGTACAGTGCTCCAGTTTGCGCTGTTGAATTGCAATTAATTATCTAATTCTTCAAATAAGGATCCTTATTGTGTCTTGAAATTATTTAACTGCATAAATTCATATGTTAAGTCTTGGTCAGAATTTTAAAATTAGAAACTAAAGATTAAGACATGAAAGTTAAAATTGTGTTTTTGTAATAGAACTCTGCAGCCGCTATGTGTTGACCTGGTTTTATGCCGGTAGAAGCGACTATAGCGTGGGGCACCCACATAACGGAATACTCTCACATGGGATAGGTCATGTAGTCATGACCTTAGTAATGTCTTATGGAGTATATGCTCATTCAGTACGTGATCTGTAACAGTTTAATTATTATTATTATTATAAGGTGAAGCCTGTGAGTGTAATCTTGCAGCTAAGAAGGGAACACACATCACAAGACACGGTTTACACAGAAAATAAGAAAAACGACCCCATAGTGAATGAACCACACGCAAGTTTTAATTAAGGCACATAAGATGAATAATCTTAACAAGTTTTAGTGAGTGTAAATTTGTTGTAGTTGACAAATACGCACTTTTTAAATACTTTTTAAATGGTGTTGTGAAGACATGAGGGCAAGCAATGCAATAGATTAACGTAATTAAGGCACCTGATGATGACACTATGTTGCTGAAACATGTCGTGAAGTAACAGGTGAAATTGAGTGCACTACAAGATGGCCACTGTATACAGATCATGGATGAAAATCAGTGCAACAGGACACTAAAATACAACGTTATTAAACTCGTTAGGTTATTTTATATATATACTTACGTATATTAAGTTCTTATGAAAGGTATATGTACAGGCTGCTCCCTGCGTTGGTGCTGTTGCTATGTTGTAGCGGTTGTACCATGTTCATTTTATGCATCTGTTGGAAGAATGCATGAAATACATTATCATGGAACTTCACCCAAGGATTACTTATCATATGGTTTAAATTGTTAATCATCTGCTTCCTGTTGCAGGAGAATTTCCATTCTTTAATATTAAGGTGGAAGTAAATTAAGTTTTATCATATAGAATTGTCTCTTCACTTTTTGGGGGGATATTGCTCTCATTTGCAAAATCGTCTTCTTCATCATCCTCCTTCCTTCTTCCCCTCCCCTCCCTCATCTTCTACCATAAACTTTTTAGATCAGGTATGCACAGTAAAAACAGAAATATCCATAATGGGAAAAACACCTTGAACTCACATTTTTATTAAGTGTTCCAGGAAGAAACAGTCCAAGAATTATGGGATTAAGTAAGATGTGGACAAGGAATGGTTTGGACCACACATTCCAGCCCTTCATAAATAAATATACTTCATTGCTCTATATTCACATTTCTTATTACTTTGTGAGCAGTCATCATAAAATGGATCCTCAGGAGAGTGAATGCATGAACACGTGGACTGAATTCACCTACTTTGATGTACGGTCTAATGGGGGGTTTTTGTGAGCATGGTACTGGACATTCAGGTTCTACAGTAGCAGGGAATTCCTTGATCATTTGCCTAACCATGACCTCTTAAGGAAGACTATGCTGAGGAGTTGCTTTAAGGGCTCATCTTTGCCTGTATCCACAAATGACAGATTATTACTGTTAATTTCTTTTCCTGCAGGACATGAAGAACGGTAAAATAGAAGAAGGAGAAGCAACACTGAGGATGAAGATCACATTAAAGGAGGGCAAACAGGACCCTGTAGCTTATAGGATAAAATTCCTCCCACATCACCGTACAGGAGACAAATGGTGCATTTATCCTACCTATGACTACACACACTGCCTTTGTGATTCCATTGAACATATTACCCATTCTCTGTGCACCAAAGAATTTCAAAGCAGGTACTGCTCAATTATTGAAAACCATTTACTGAAGATTGTATCAGAGAACGAAAGAAAGTGATGGAGTTTGTGTATGATATGTTGCATCATGCTTAATTTCCAGCCCATCACTTTTTTATATGTGAGAGATCTCAGTTTGTTTCTGAGTTCAAAGCTGTCTCTCCAGAGGGTTTTTTCATTGTTTTTCTTAGTTCCTCCAAGCAAATGCTGGGTTAGTTCCTTAAAAGAGATCATAACTCTTTCCTTTCACATCATTCATAATCATCCTTCCATTTGATGCTACGTAATCTGTGCAGTTGAGGGAGCATAATTTAGTTAACTAAAGTACAAATCATGTCATCTCCATAGTACACGTCGTTACAGAATGTGCTTTTCACTTCCAACCAGACACTGTAGTTGAGGGTAGCATTCCCACTTAATGTCCTGGAGATCCCATGTGCAAATCCTGGCCTGTCCAAGGTATCCTGTCGGAGGTTTTCATGGTTTCACCTCAAATTAGGTTACATCTATTTCCTTCTACTTCTTTTCCAATTCGTTGTTTATTAACCCTATTATTCAACACTATATAGTCTGAGCTATTGACGGTACTGTTAACTAGGCCATAAACTTTTAACTTTTCATACTCAGATCTGATCTGATATGATGCAATGTAGCACATCATACATTAATAATTACAGTAAAACCTGTCTTAAACGGAATCTCAGGGAACCAGAAAAAATTTCCGCGGAAGCCAGGTTTCTGTTTAATCAAGGTATACTATAATAACTAAACCAGGACATAAACGTATTTGAGACAAAACAAAACAACATGCGCATTAATTTATTCACACTATAATCATTGAACACATGCAAACATTACACTGAACAGAAAAAAATTGCAGTACTCACTTTTTATAATTTTACCAGAACTCCGGCAGAGTTTTTGCACACACTTTACTCTGTTGGCTGCCTGATTTTCCACAAACACTTTAGCTTGAGTAATTAGAGTAAGCATGTCTGAATCATTCCGTTCTTGCAAGTTCAGAGGCGGATGATGTAGAATCTATATTGACGAGCAAAGATTGCATTAATAATTTACGATAGTGGACCTTAACATTCCGAATGATGCCCTGATGCATTGGTTGAGAAACACTAGTGGTGTTCGGAGGGAACCAAGCAAGTCGCATGTTGGAAAGTTCCATATGGGGGTGGCATGTTGCGTTATCCAAGAACAACAAAACATGCCAGTTTTGCATTTTCATTCTACCATTGAAGGCCGTTAACCATTCCTCCATGATCTGTGACGTCATCCATGCCTTTTTGTTGGATCTCCACTCAAGGGAAGTTTCTGTATGTCCATGTTTCAGAAGCATCGTGGCTTTGCTGCCTTGCCAATCACTAAGGTTTTCTCCATTTCACCTGACATAAAACCACATAGAAAAACAGTCAATCTTTCTTTGCACAGTTTTCCTCCCAAACATTTTTCACCTTTCAGACATAGCGATTTATTCGGAAGCACGTAGAAGAACAGTCCAGTCTCATCACTGTTCGCTATGTTTTCAGGTTCATATCCCTCGATTATGGATGGCAGTTTAGCTTCCCATTTCTCAATGGTCTCACTATTTACATCACTTAATTCACCACAAAGTTCATTAAAACTATCCGATGTCTTTTGTGAAAACTCTCCAACCATCCATTAGATGCTTTGAATTCAGTCTTCCCCAGTTTTTCAGCAACTTTTTTAGCATATTCCGGTACCATAGGACCTGACAACCGGTGATTTTTCGCCCTCACACTGACAAACCACTCCCACACTATTTCATTAATGTCTTCGTTTGCAGTTTTCTTAAGTTCACTTTTTATTTTTCCATTAGCACAAGTTTCCCACCGCTTCAAAATTTCCGCTTTCTTCTTTAGAATCTAATACACTTGAGTTTTACCGACGTTAAACATCTCCATGATCTGCTTAACAGACAATTTATCTCGCCCACTCGCATGAATCACTTTTAATCTTGTGTTAAGATCAAGCACAACTCTTGTCTTTGTAGCCATGATGACAACTGCTAGACTAAAGTAAAACTGTAGGCCCAGAGCCCTTACTGAATACAATTTCCAGAAGGGGAAAACAATTCTGCTGAATCTCAGTGCAGGTAGTGCAGTACCATTAGAAGCTTATTTTAAAGAGTTAGGGAAAACAAAATTCTGTAGAATGTATAGGATGCCTAACATAATTCTAAACGATGCATTCTGGAAGACTGGAAATTTTCCGTGTAAAAGCTTATTTTGATTTCCTTTGTCCACGTTAGTCAGTTTCTGTTTAATCCAGGTTATTTAACATCTTTTTCAGCCCCAATGTCAAGGGACCTGAAAATATTTCCGTTTAGGACAGATTTCCGTTTAATAGAGGGTCTGTTTAAGGCAGGTTTTACTGTATATCATTAATTAATCAGGTGATCAGTGAAGCTATTGCCATTCCATACCTTTACTCACAGTTTGTCGGAGGGATAACCACCATGTTTGTTTTTCTGGTGTATGTCATCCATTGACGTTTCCACCATGGTGAATTTTCTCATGGTAATCCCTTCTGAACTGTTTTCTGCCCTTCCTTAACCTTTAAAAGCCCAGTGGTTACTGTATATACCACCTGCATTAACCCTTCTGCGCGGTCATTTAAATTCCGCGGCCGTCTCTCCGGCGGTAATATATTCAGCCGTCCATTTAAATTTTGCTCGAAAATGATTTATTCATCATTGTTCTTAAATTATATGAGATAGGAACATGAAACTTTCACTAAAATGATCTTAAAAGGTGGTTTTATAACCTTACCTTATAATATGAGCGCCCTGTATCTCGGCAATGGAAGCAGGTTGTTTCGTATTTGAGCAGTGAATGGTACGCCTTGAAGCATGAAACTTTCACTAAAATGATCTTAAAAGATGGTTTTTATAACCTTACCTTATAATATGAGCACCCTGTATCTTGGCAATGGAAGCAGGTGTTTAGAATTTGAGCACTGTAAGGTAGGCCTTGAAGCATTCTTCTAACACAATGCTGCCCCACATTCACTGCTCCAATATTGTGTATCTTTTCTTTGGCGCTTTTTTTAACCACACATCTTCTGTGCGGCTTTGCCTTCTTCCCCGTTAGGGGTATACGTTCAAGGAAATGTCTTTCCGTGAGCTGTTTAGTTGCCAGGTCAGCTGTAGTAAATTCAACGTTACGAGTTATCATAACAAGGGGTTGTTGCTATGCCTTTGATATTCCATCCATTTTGGCGGCAGTAGATGTCGTAGGGGTGACCACAGAATTCATGAAGTTATTCTAAGAACTGGCTGGTATGTAGTGCACGAAAGCAGAGCTTAGCTGGCTCAAAAAAAATATTTATGGTCATCCCTCGAAACGACCACCAAGGTCAGTACGATAAAATGGCGTCAACTGGAGCGATAATACATGAAGGAATGAGTTCTTTTCCCTCCCCCACACACATCCGTATCGTCTCAGGGGGTGACCACAGTGTTCTGCCTTAATTCGTGACGTTTTTCTAAGAACTGGGTGCTATATACTGTGCGAAATCAATCGATCATGCAAGAATAAATTTTTGGACATCCCTCTTCTAAGAATTCCAATTGAGTGTGTTAGTGTGGCCAGCTCAGGGCAATATGATATTATAAACACAGCACATATCACGTCTCTGCTGTTTATAACTTCATAGGAAAGAAAACACGCCATCCATAACAGTTGGACCGACTAAACCTCTCCCAAGAGCAACAGGAACTTTGCTGCAAGACAGGCATATATAACGATGAATTAGCGCAGCTAAACTTGTGTGTCATTCAATACGGTACTCCTGACAACAGGCCAGTGAAAAATCTAACAATCTACAGCAAATCCATCAATTATTATGGGCGTTATAACATAGGTGTGCAGCTGGACGAAACATACACGTCAAACCACGCTGAACGGTTAACATACTGAAATCCTGCATTCTGCCAACAGAGTGTATCTATGTGTTCCGTATGGTTCTCACAATAAAAAGTGACTGTTTCCCTAAACAGCATTAACCAGTTGGGCTTTGTAGCAGACGTAATGTGTTTCCTGTGACGCATGACCTGAATTCTTATATATCATTTACAAGAAATTCAGTCTTTAAAGGGTTAATTACTCCTATATCTTTGCTCACTGTTTTCCTCTTCTCTCATGTATGTCTTTGCTTGCTTGGTTTCTCAGTCATGTCTGTGGTCTTCTGATGACTGCTTGCTCACCACATTAATTTTTTATGCTCTCAGCAGAATTTTATATTTATCCAAATGTAACACATGAACTCACTCATGTAGCAGAGCCCTTCTGAGTACCACCGATTGCACAGCTACTCAAGAACTTCCCAGGATTTTATGGAACCTGAAGTTTCATTACTGTGTTCACAAGAGCCCTTTACTGGTCCCTGTCCTGAGCCAGATCAGTCCAGTCCATACCACCCAATCCCATTGCTCTAAGATCCATTATATTATCATCCAGTAGATTCACATCATCAGCATAGACCAGCAGCTGATGTGTCTCATTTAATTTCAGTTACAAGTTACAAGTTGAAAATCAGTGGTGATAAAGCATCTCCTTGTTTTAGACTGTTCTGGATATGAAAATTTACCTATGTGGACTTTACTACTATGCTTTTTGTTTAAACACATTTTAATCACCCTAACTAGTTTCATGGGTACCCCAAATTCTATGAGAATATTGTACAATACTTCCCTCCTAACTGAATCATAGGCTTTCTTGATGCGTACGAATAGCTGATGTACTGTCTCATTGTACTCCAATTTTTCTTCAGTATCTGATGAATGCAAAAGATCTGATCTGTAGTTGATCTGTTCTGTCTAAACCCACACTGATGATCCCCAATGATTTCATCTATATGTGGACTTAACCTTGAGAGTAGAATATAGGATGAAATTTTGTATGAATTTGATAGCAGTGATATCCCACAATAATTATTACATTCGATTTTATCACCCTTCTTGTGAACTGTTGCAATAATAGACTCATTCCACTTATCAGGCAATTTTTCCTGATTCCAAATAGAATTAATTAGCTTGTGGATCTTAGAATGTAATATTTCACCTCGTGTTTGAATCAGTTCTGCTGGAATTTGATCACTACCTGACAATTTATACCTTTTCAACTTTGTAGTAGCAGTTTCAACCTAAAATGGGCTATGATCAGGTACAAAAGGCTTAGCTGTATGTATTTCTATCCGCCTAACATCACTGACCCTGTTTACATTCAATAACAGAGAAGTAGTTCTTCCCCCAATTCAAAATGTTGTGGGAATCTGCAAGCAGATCATCATTCTCATCCTTCACCAAGTTATGTCTAAGTTGATAACCCTTCTTTTATTCCTATATACAGGTCTCTAATGTTCTTGTTCTTAATATTAGAGTCAATTTTACTGACCACACAACATATTTTTATTATTATTACACTACCTGTTTCGACCTCAAGAGGTCATCCTCAGGTGTACGAACACAGCTGTCTGTTGCAGTCTCCTCAGATTTGTCCTTCACATACGAGGGGGGACTCAAAAATAACCGGAACCGACCTGTTGCGCGCGCATGCTTTGTAGTTACGAGTTGTGCTGCTAGGTGGTGTTAGCTGGGGTCTCCCACGTCTGTTAGTGAGCTGGCGTCAGTCTGAGTTAAGTGGTTTGTCTGTGGTGCTCTGTTGTGTGCGTTCCTGTTTCAACCCTTTGGCGATTAGTGAGATGGCCGACCAGAAGGAACAAAGAGTGTGCGTGAAATTTTGCATCGTTCTGCACTTCACTCTTCAAGTCGTGGCAAACATTCACGCGCTTTTCCCTTTGGTCATCTCCGAGCAAGCGAGGAACAAATTTTGCAGACACCCGTCTCATGTGCAAACCTTCGGTTAAAATTCGCTGGACCGTGCCCCATGAGATGTTCGTTTCCTCAGAAAGTTTGTCAATGGTCTTTTGACGATCTTCATCAAGCAAAATTTCACACACACTCTTTGTTCCTTCTGGTCGGCCATCTCACTATTCGCCAAAGGGTTGAAACAGGAACGCACACAACAGAGCACCACAGACAAACAACTTGACTCAGACTGACGCCAGCTCACTAACAGTCGCAGGAGACCTCCAGCTAACACCACCTAGCAGCACAACTTGTAACTACAAAGCATGCGTGCGCAACAGGTCGGTTCCAGTTATTTTTGGGTCCCCCTTCGTATATCCCCTTTTTATTCCTGAAATGCCTGCTGGTTTCACGTTTACATTGTTCAGATTATCCCAGTTTATTTTGCTTGAATCCTGCAACCACTGCAGTTTGGCTTGTTTCCTTTGATCTAATAATTTTGAGCACCCTTCATTGAACCATGGCTTATGCTTCTTCAGTTCATAATAACCTAGCCTCTCTTTGGCTGAAACTCTTATATTCTCTCTAATAGTTTCCCAAGTTTTATTAATATCCATGTCATTGTCTGAGTTTTCCAAAGTTGAGAATCTATGTGAAATTTTAACATGATACTGCTCTTTACCCTCTGCCTTGTTTGAGTTCTTGAGATTGAACCTCGACATATGACCTATGTGCATTATATGTTTACTGACTGCCAATCTCTCCCTAACTTTTGCTACCACCAGATAGTGGTCAGTTTATCCAAAAAATCCATCCAGGTCCGAGGCTTCTTGTTATCTTTCATGACAAGCTTATTTTTTATGGTAAGGAGTCGTTAACCCCACACCCAACCCCCAAGCTGGAGGACCACCCCTTATCGGCTGTCTGTGACTTATTCAATATATTCATAGCCACCTTGCATATCTGGAGGCCTTCTTCTCCATCCGCAACTTGAAGACGCACCATACCATGGTGACAAGGGACCTGCCTAACATGGGAACACTGTATACTATGCAGGTTGTACCGAAAGTCATGAGCAACTTTTTTTTTTGCATGCAACCTGGGAACAGCAGACGAAAGAGTACGGTGGTAGGTGGAACCAGCTGTTGTGTTAACCTTGAGTGTCTTATGATGTCAATAGCTTGCATCACGTGACCAGTATCACTCCTAACAAAATGGCCGGCAACGATATGTCGTTTCATCAGCGTGTTGTTGTTGAATTTCTTGTGAAAGAGGAAATCCCTGTTGCAGAAATTCAGCAGAGACATCAGCGTGCTTATGGAAGTGTGTGCATGGGTGCGAGCAGTGTTCGAAGATGTGTGAAACATTTTAAAGATGGGAACACAAGCATCGAAGAGGAGCCTCGGAGCGGTCGTCCTCAAACAGCCTCAACTGAACGAAACAAGGAAAGAGTGGATGAGATCATTCAAGATGACAGGCGCGTGACTGTGGACACAATAACCTGAAAACTTGGAATAGGGCACAGTGCAGTACAAGAGATGATTGAAAGCTTGGGCCATAGGAAAGTTTGTGCTCGTTGGGTCCCGCAGTTATTGACCGAAGACCACAAAGGTCAGCGAAAAGCCATCACCTCAGAACTGCTGCAGAGATATCGACATGAAGGCGATTTTTGCTCTGTATTGTGACCGGTGAAGAAAGCTGGTTTCACCATTTCGAGCCTGAAACGAAACAGCAGAGTATGGAATGCCACCATTTGCATTCTCCATCAAAAAAGAAGGCAAAGACAGTGCCATCAGCTGTGAAGGTGATGGACACAGTCTTCTGGGATGCAGAGGGGTTTATTCTGGCCAAATTTCTGGAACCTGGACAAACCATCAATGCTGCTTGTTATGTCCAGACGCTGCACAAGCTCCGTCGTGTATTGCGCGAAAAACGTCCGGGACGAAACATTGTCATCCTGCATGACAACCCTCGCCCCCATGCCACTCACCTCACATTGGAAGCAATTGAAAAGATGGGGTGGGAAGTTCTTCGACACCCCTCCTATAGCCCTGGTATGGCACCCTCCGACTACCATCTTTTTGGATTTGTGAAGGATCAGCTGCGTGGACAACGTTTTGAGACAAGGGAGGCAATTCAGAAAGCAGTGTGTCAGTGTCTTTGGATGGCTGGAACGGAATTTTCAAACTCGCTGAACGCTGGGAGAAATGTGTACAAAGAAGTGGTGATTATGTGGAAAAATAAAGAAAGGTCTGTAGATTGAGATGGTGTATTTGGTTTGTCAATAATAAAGCATGTTACTTTACAAAAAATTGTTGCTCATGACTTTCAGTACGACCCTCCTACTAACCTTTATTGACTGGCTGTATGTGATTTAAGAAGGTGATTGGTAAAAGTAAAAAAAGTAGAGCTATCCTCTTAACAGGCTGTGAAGGCCCATAGGGTTATGAGACTTTGAGGGTCCCACATTTTCTAGACAGTCTGCTCAAAGAAGGCGGTAAGGTTGTCAGCCTTACTCGTCAGCCGCGCTTTACTCCCAAGGAACATTATTTAATTAATTCCTGGTACTCATTTCTGTTAGAGGCTGAGTCGACCCCAGGGCGATAGTGCTGCGAGAGGGATTAGGTCAATTGAAAAAAAATCCAATGACCTCATCGGGACTTGAACCCACGACCTTCCGGCTTATAGAATAGTGCCTCAACCAACTATGCTACTGCATCCCAGGTGATGGAATGAATGAATGTATGAGGGGTAGGCCTTCTCGGCCCTTGCACCGCGACCTCAATGGTCTATTGTGCTTCCCCCTTTTTAATTATTCCCTCAGTAACCCTGCGCTTCGAATGAAGCACAGGATTTTGGACATGGGGGCATCAAAATAGTCACTAGGTTCCATAAAGTATTGACCCAACTGACGTAGTCTTAAATAAGCTAAAGCCTCACATTCATACAGGATGTGTGTGGCTGTTTCGTTTTCTGTCTGACGCCTCTCACAAGTGGGACTATCACTTAGTCCCAGTTTGAACAGATGTCCTTTGAGGTGAAAGTGTCCTGTAAGTAGCCCTACCACCCATCATAGCTGGTTCCTGTTTAGCTTCAACAGTTCCTTCGCTCTTTTAGTGGAAGGTCCTCATATGCATCCCTTTGCTTGCCTGAGCCCAGTTAAGGATCCCCAGTATTTCTTATGTTTTATGTTAGTCCAGTCCCTGATTGTCTGTTTGGCAACTCCTACAGAGATGCCACAGGCTGGTTCAGGTCCTATGAATGGATGTTCAGCTCCAATTTTAGCTAATTGTTCTGCTGCTTCATATCCAGCAATACCCTCATGCCCCGGCACCCATATCAGTTGTACCCTGTTACGTTTGGCCAGTTCCATGAGGGTTTGGTGGCAATCCCAGACCAATTTTGAATTGATCTGGTGTTTGTCAAGCGCTTTAAGTGCAGCTTGGCTGTCAGATAGAATGTAGATATTCCTATTTCTATAGTTCCTAACTAAATCCTCCATAATACATGCTTTAATGGCATATACTTACTTCTGCCTGGAATACTGTCGTGTACTGCCCAAGGCTGAAACTAAGTGTCCGCCTCGTGCCATGGCAGTACACACCAGCTCCAGTGCCCTAATTTGTCTTGGAACCATCTGTATACCGGATCAGTCCCCCTTTTCTATCGGGCCAAAACCCGTCTTCCCATTCACTCCTGTCAGGAAATCTGACCATAAAAGGTTTTTCATATACATGTCTCAGTATCATTTTGTCAGACCCCATTTGTAATATGGGTTCTTTTTGCATGTCCGGAACTATCGGATCTAGGTTTCCATTGATCACTGCACTGGAGACTGTAGATTCCTGCCCTGGCCTCTGCCTCCAACTGTAGATGCAGTGGGGGGAGTCCAAGGAGTATCTCCAGTGCAGCTGTTGGAGATGTTCGAAATGCTCCTGTGATACCTAAGCAAGCCAACCTTTCCAATTTGCTAAGTTCTGTCTTGCTTGTCTTGAGTTTAACTCTGGGCCACCATACTGTGGCACCATAAGTAATTATGGGTCTCACAACCGCAGTATATATCCAATGTATAACATGTGGCTGCAGTCCCCAAGTTTTACCAAACATGCTTCTCCATGTCCAAAAAGCCTTATAGGATTTATTAATGACTTTGTCCAGCTGCTTTTTCCATGTCAGTCCCTTGTCTAATACTAGAAAAAGGTACTTGACATCGCTGGAGAGCTGGATTGTCTTATTGAAGAGAGTCAGTTCCTTAAGACCCTTTATATTTCTCTTCCTAGTAAACGGTATAATTACCGTCTTATTGGGATTGGTGGAGAGACCTGTTCTTTCACACCATCGTTGGACCATGTACAGAGCTGTTTGAAGACGCTCTGATACAGTCGAAAGGAATTTTCCATTTATGAGGATTGCTATGTCATCAGCATATCCTACTGTATAATACCCATCATCATTAAGTCCCCACAGGAGATCGTTGATGACCAGACTCCACAGCAGGCGAAATTATGCCTCCCTGCAGACATCCCATAGATGCGGATGCCCCCAGGGTTTCTCCTGATAATGTAGCAGCTATGGTTCTGCTTTCCAGCATAGCATTGATCCACCTGCATATTGAAGGCTCTATGCCATGCCTTCAAGCAGCAGCCTGTTTGATTATATCAAATGAGGTTCTATCGAAAGCTTCCTCTATGTCAAGGAATGCTCCTAAGGCAATATCCTTGTGTTCAGTCGCACTTTCTATGCGTGTTACCACATTGTGTAGTGCACTTTCGGTAGATTTACCTGTTTGCTAGGCATGTTGGTTTCGGTGTAGAGAATATGTCCTCAATAACCCGTCCGTGATATGCCTATCCATTAGTTTCTCCATTGTTTTCAACAAGAAAGATGACAGGCTGATAGGACAATAAACCTTAGCCTCGGTATAATCAGGTTTCCCAGGCTTTGGAATAAACGTCACCTTAACTTGTCTCCAGGCTGTGGGGATGAAACCATATGCCGTGCAGGCTCTATATGTGGCATAGATGTGGAACTAAAAGTTCCGCCCCATGCTGCAAAAGTGCCAGTACAATTCCGTCTGTTCCCACTGATTTAAATGGACTAAAAGTGTTCAGTGCCCATCTGATTTTTGATTGACTAATTATGACTTTGGCCAGGTTCCAGTCTACCCTGTTCGTCTTGCTTTGGCAAGTGTCCAGGTTTTGCTGACCCTGTCCATCGCCCAAATTGTCAATCAATTTTGAATCAGGAAAGTGAACCCTGAATAATTCATTCAGTGTTTCCCTTCCTGTTTGAGTATACGGTCCGTTAGGCAGCTTAATTGTGCTGACCTTGTTGGTCGCCTGTTTTGCCATGATTCTCATGAGTCTGGCACAGCCTGGTACATCATTGATCTCCTGGCAGTGTCTCCTCCATGAGGATCGCTTGGCTTTCCTTATTTCTTTATTGTAACAGGTAAGGGCTTCCTTGTAGGTGTCCCACTGCCATGTTCTTTTAGCTGAATTAAACAGCCTTCTTGTTTTGATCCTAAGCCCACTCAGCTGTTTATTCCACCAAGGTGTTCTCCTTGGTCCGCGAGTGGTCTTAGCCGGGCAATTCTGATTAAAGGATGAGATAATAGCCTGTTGCAACTGGTCAACAGACCGATCAACATCCTTTATTGTGCATATATTATGTGAGATGGTCTCAAGATTTACCTTTAGGTCGTCCTTGTAAGACTCCCAATTGGTTCTCTTAGGATTCCTATAAGTAGCTTGATCTACTGTAATGTTACTTATTTGAAAGCATATATATCTGTGATCCAATAGGGACGGCTCATCAGATACATGCCAGTTACTTATCAGGTTCCGTATGTTGTTTGTCCCTAGTGTCAAATAAATAACCCCCTTCCTATTGCAAACCACAAAGGTAGGTTCATTACCATAGTTTAGAATATTCAGGTTCGAACTCACCAGAAATTCCATAAGGCTCTCTCCCCCTTGGGTTGGTGCCAGTGCTCCCCCACAAGATGTGGTGCATGTTGGCATCACACCCGTTGATGAGTTGCTTCTTCCTGCTAGAGCAGTAGTCTATGATGTCCCTCATTTCCTTAGTTGGCGGTGGTTCATCCGAGTCATATGGAAGGTAGACTGAAGCAACAATCAGCCCCTTGCTGCCTTCTTGATACGGGTATGTTATCCTTACTGCTGCTGTATCCCTAGAACAGAGCTCCAGCAAAGGCAAGGCATTAACATGAATCCTGATATAAACACAGGATCTTGCATCATTACTGGGTACAGCAGAGTAAACTGTTCCCCCTGTGTTAGTTAAGCCCCTTATTTGACCATTGTATAACCAAGGTTCCTGAATAAGTGCTATATCTGCCTTACCCTCAGCTAGCTGTTGGCACAGAGCTGCCGTGGCAGCTTTGCTGTGGTGTAGGTTAATCTGAAGAAAATTCATGATCTCTTCCAACTGAGGAGGGGTCAATTTCTATCTTATGTCCCTCTCCGTTCTCGGACTGGGTTCCGTGTGAAGGGTCCCCTGATCCGTTTTGCTTTAGTCATCCGGGGGGCTGGGTACTTCATCCTCTTCCTCTTCAGAGACCGAGTTAGAAGATGCAGTGTCTGTCACAGGTTCTACCCAGCACTGAACTTCAGGATCATCCAGCACCTTAACAGTCCCCTGTGAGAGTCCTGTAAATATTTTGTAACTGGTCCTCTGTATAATAGTATAGTAGTACTGGTCTATGAATAAGATAAGCCTTTGGCCTTTTGATTCAGATTGCTTGTCTAGTACCCTCCAGTTCTCTGTATGAAGTCCTGGATTAAGGTCTGCAACCCATTTCAGCAGCTCTTCCTGGTTATGTGCAATTTTGTCCCTAGCCCGGAGAGCTACTTTAACAGGCTTAGGCAGGTTCCTGGCATCAATAGCCTTCAGCCTGGTCCCTGATTTGAGCCTGCGGTTGTCAATGGCTTTGATGAGCCATTGAGCAGACTGTTGATCGACACACATATATAGATAAGTGCGCCTCCCAACAGTCTGTAGGATTTCAGGTGTGGTAGTTCTTCCTTTGGAGTCCTACGTAACACCTCGCCCAATGCTTCCAGAATGGAATTTTGGTCGTTTTCGGTAAGCTTATCCTCAGGGTAAGTGTCCTTGAAGATAGCTACCTTTATATTGGTCAGAGCCTCCTTGTAAGTCCCTGGGCTTTTTCAGAGTTCTGGCCATTTCTGTAGGGGTACTGCCCTCTAACCTTGGCCCCTTAAAGGTGCTGGTGGGGGTTTTTCCCTGCTTGGATGAGCTTGCATTTCCTGGTTGCTGACTGCTCCCAGTTCCTGCTTTGCTTGTCTCATCTTTTACCTTTTTCAACTTCCGTCTAGCGCATCCAGACTAAGCTTTCTTCACCAGATGGGGTCCACCTACTCCAGAGCCTAGGTGTCCCAGTCTTTCCTCTGCTGCAGGTATGTTAGAAGCACTGGCTCCCTGCAGTGGTGTGTCAGTACTACCGACCCCCAGGAGAGTAGTTTTTAATTTTGCCTCTGGCAAGTTTTGATTCATCCTTGCCTTTGGCTGAAATTTCAACAGCAGGTTCGCCAGTTGCAACTGGGCCCATTAATGGTTCATCAGAGNAACCCTCACAAGCCTCCAGGACCAAGAGTGCATGTTCAGGGGGAGAGGGGTATCCCAGATGATAAATGGGAGTGCGGTACTAGTTGTTATGAGGTTGCAACCAGGGTATCTTACACGAAATTATCACCCCTGGAGGTTGCTTCAGAGCTCCCCCATTCCCAGCCCTCCACATGGGTTTGTCAAAACCATTTTAGAGTGTTGAGCCCTAAGGCTTGCGGCACCTTATCGGTACTCTAGGGAGACAACTCAAATAGCTGTAGCTACCCCCATAGGAGTGCTCTCCTGCATTCGTGCCGGGTACATCATAATGAAACCCAAGAGTCATTATGCTGCCGCGAGGGAGGCTCTGGTCAAATAGCCATCACCCTTTATGGAAACTCGGCCGCCAGCCCCAGAAGCTCATGCTAATGCAGACCCCCAAGACTGTCATTGCCCAGCAGGATCACGAGGAGGTGTTCCAAAGGTGTGTCTCAACGCCACCCTGGTCTATGATACGTCCCCACCAAAGACACAGCCACCCTGCCATGCCAGGTGATTAGTATAGAACCATAGTCTACATGAGGTATCTCTTCTATGCTCAGGCCTCAGAGACTGAGTGAAGGAGTTCCAAGGGTGCTGTAGTTTTACCAAAATTATTTTGGCTTATGAACATTACTTTAATTACCTGCTGGTACTGGGAGCCAGGATAGTGTATTCGGTATAGCAACTGGCTACAGGCTGGATGACTGAGGGGTTGAAGTTTGAATCCTGGTAGGGTCAAGAATTATCTCTTCTCCACTCCGCCATGCTACCCAGTGTGTACCGGGGACTTTTTCCTTTGGGGTAAAACAGCTGGGGTATGAAGCTGACGACTCACCTCAATCTAGTGCCATGGTCAGGAAAATGTGGACAGAAACACCCCCCCCACACACACACACACACACACACATGTCTTCATGGCTTAGTGCTTGATTAGTTAGGTACAGGGACAGCTTTACTTTTTACCTTACCTGCTGGTACTGTTTCTTCATCAAGTTCCTTTTTACTGTCAGATGAGATTGCTTCATCAAAGTCACTCTTTCTAATGAAACTCTGTTCATTATCTTACGTAGTTCTCAGAATTTGTGCCATTGTGACAGTAATACTGATATACTGCTATTGCCTAGTAGGCAGTTCATTGTTTCTCTGGGTGGTCTGGTTCCTTCCATCCTCACTCCTTTCTTTCTGTCGAAGAACACCATCTTCTGGGATGTTATATCATATAGTGTAATTAAGCAGAGCCACTCTAGGGTTACTGTTTGACCCTGAAGATGGCTATATTGCATTGCTTCAGAATGTCAGTAAAGTCTAACCAGACTATACAGTGTAATGTCTCAGAAGATAATACTTTGTGTAGTTACTGCTATGAGAACCTTGAATCTTATTGTTTCTTTGGGTTACATTTCTACTAGTGCAGTAAGACTACCAGGTCACCGTCAATGTAAAAAATTTCTGTATGCAGTCTGACATTTGTATTGGTATATCATTTTTATTTGTACTGAGTTATGAATTTTGTGTCTTAGACAGGCACATATAGTCTCACATACAAATAACTCCTCCAAAACCATGGACACATGAGAAAACTTGTGTTTTCATCTTCATTTTGTTTCATTCAGACACTGTGGTTTCAGAACATACACGATCTTGAATCAGGGTGAATATTGTATTAAAATTCAATTCTTTATTATTTATGTGCTGAGTCAACAGTCGCAAGGCCAATTACAGACAGAGCACAGTGTAGATACAAGTAATTACATTATGGACAAACACAATAATGCAGAAAAGTAAACAAACAAACAAGTGATAATAATAGTAATAATAATAATTTCATTAACATAAATCTAAGTGTTATTAAGAACTGAGAAATGAAACATATAAATATTTAATTAAGGAACGAAAAGTATAGATTTTCAGAGAGGATATTAATAATAATTCAGTTTATTGTTGTTTAATGTACATGCAAATAATAATAATACTAACAATTATACTATATTTAAAAATTGTTTGGGGAGAACATTCCTGGCTCTGAATACGTCAACTTCCCTGCAAACAACATTAGCAGCTGCTGCACATCTAGCAGAGGGACAATTTTTAGTTGAGCAAACATTGAACAATGCAAAATCTCTGATATACCGAGCAGGAACTCGGTGACCAACGATTTCCAGAACAGAAGGGCAGAATTTCAAGCCAAAATGAACTTGAATAAGAAAGAGAGCATCAAGGCGATGTCTCCTAGTATGTAAAGTATGCAGTTTTAACTCCTCAAGAGCAAGAGAATAATTGTAATGAACTTAAGGAAAGAAACGATTAAAACAAAGGGCCGCAAACCTCTGCTGGATGCGTTCCAGCTTGTTGGCATCAGTTGACGTAGTCGAATTCCAGACTATGGACACATATTCAAGCTTAGATCTAATGAATAAGGCAGGACTAGAACCAGATCCTGCAAGCTAAGAATGATCCCTCTAGGGTCCCTGTATACAAGTAACTCATAGCAGGGAACATAACAGAAGTTTGTATAGAGCAGTGAGAAAATTAATATAGACTGGCTTAAAGTAGAGGGGCATTTTAGCATCATGAAACTGCAACAAACATCCTGCTGGACCTCATGTATGCCATCACAGTAGGTTGATAAAGGTTAGATCTAGATCAGTTGGCTACAGTACTGTGTAACTGTGTATAGAAGTGTTTGTACAGTTTTGTGTTGTCTTTTCATGTACCTGAATGATTCTTTCAGACGCTCCTCATATTACTGGCTTTGTAATGCCTTGGATATTTATTGCCCTGTACAGTGGGAATATGGGCGTTTAAATATGAACTACACCGTTGTTTCTAAGAGGAAAATTGCCAAGTTGATATCAGAAGGCACAGTGAAAGGTAAATCTTTTTTCTTTTTTTCCCTCAGAATAAACGGTGTTTATTGTTTCTGCATGTTTCTTCTTCATTTCACTCTTGTAAGCTCTTCATATCCACATTGCATTTAAACGTCTTGTGTTTCTAATCATTGGATGATTGAAATTTTCATTTCTAAGAATATGCATTTCATTTGTTCCACAATGATATAATAAGTATGCTTCTCACAGCCAGAGACTGCATATAGAGTGCACAGCGTGAAATTAGTTTCAGTATATAATGAAAGATAGCAGCAGTGATTAATATTATAAACAAAGTGAACATGAAAGTACATACAGAGTGATAAAGAAAGAGTATACATACTTCAATATACAAAATGTCTGCTTAAACAATTTATTGGTATACCTTTGGTTCAACATTGCAAATGTCTGTAGATGAGCTCAGTTGAAGGTTGTTATAGAGGTTAGCTCTGGACATTTTCAAAGTTGAACCAAAGATATACCAATAAACCATTTAAGTAGATATTTTATATATTGAAGTGTGTATACATTTTTTGAGTCCCTCTGTGCATTATAGATGAAGTGAAATAATGTAGAATTTCTTTCAAATTTTGTGTTTGTGTAATCATAAAATGCTGATACTTTAATGCCTGTTTGCCTTAAATAATCATTAGATAACTTTCTAACAGTTGTATATTATTAGTAGGCATGCCTGTGAGGTTCTGATTGGTGGAGAGAGTAAAGGAATGTAAATAAAATTGTTTCCGTAGGAAGTGAAATGAAAACATAAACCACAAATTACTAAAAGGATTGAAAGTAAATTTAAATGTTTAAAAGTTCAATGTGAAACAAATAAGTACTATTAGAATGTAAAACGACAGTATACAATGTATATTTGGAATAAATACTGACACGCACATGCATATGGATGCATACAAAAAAGAAAGAAAGTTGAATCCAACTGCTAAAATGAAGTTCTTAGAAATATGTAATGAGAAAGCCTAAGAATGCGGACTCAGGAATATGTGTATGTAAGTGATGAATAGAATAAAAATTGATAAATTAAGAAGGATTTAGACTTACATGTTCTGGTTGTTTGAAGAAAATTAAGGCAATTTGTGTATAGTGGTTTAAAATTAGAAACATAGGGGGTAAGACCTGGGAAGCCGGACAATATGGTAGATGAGCCAAGTGAGAGAGAGAGAAGTCAGTGACAGAAATGATATACTTGAAACTACTAGAGCATATACAAGTATGAAAACTGTTACATGATGCTTGCCCAAGAAGAATGTTTGTTCTGTAATTATTTTTATTAATTTGTCTTTGCATTGCCAGTTCTACTCTTGACATNAGAAGGGCAGAATTTCGAGCCAAAATGAACTTGAATAAGAAAGAGAGCATCAAGGCGATGTCTCCTAGTATGTAAAGTATGCAATTTTAACTCCCCAAGAGCAAGAGAATAATTGTAATGAACTTAAGGAAAGAAACGATTAAAACAAAGGGCCGCAAACCTCTGCTGGATGCGTTCCAGCTTGTTGGCATCAGTTGACGTAGTCGAATTCCAGACTATGGACACATATTCAAGCTTAGATCTAATGAATAAGGCAGGACTAGAACCAGATCCTGCAAGCTAAGAATGATCCCTCTAGGGTCCCTGTATACAAGTAACTCATAGCAGGGAACATAACAGAAGTTTGTATAGAGCAGTGAGAAAATTAATATAGACTGGCTTAAAGTAGAGGGGCATTTTAGCATCATGAAATTGCAAGAAACATCCTGCTGGACCTCATGTATGCCATCACAGTAGGTTGATAAAGGTTAGATCTAGATCAGTTGGCTACAGTACTGTGTAACTGTGTATAGAAGTGTTTGTACAGTTTTGTGTTGTCTTTTCATGTACCTGAATGATTCTTTCAGACGCTCCTCATATTACTGGCTTTGTAATGCCTTGGATATTTATTGCCCTGTACAGTGGGAATATGGGCGTTTAAATATGAACTACACCGTTGTTTCTAAGAGGAAAATTGCCAAGTTGATATCAGAAGGCACAGTGAAAGGTAAATCTTTTTTCTTTTTTTCCCTCAGAATAAACGGTGTTTATTGTTTCTGCATGTTTCTTCTTCATTTCACTCTTGTAAGCTCTTCATATCCACATTGCATTTAAACGTCTTGTGTTTCTAATCATTGGATGATTGAAATTTTCATTTCTAAGAATATGCATTTCATTTGTTCCACAATGATATAATAAGTATGCTTCTCACAGCCAGAGACTGCATATAGAGTGCACAGCGTGAAATTAGTTTCAGTATATAATGAAAGATAGCAGCAGTGATTAATATTATAAACAAAGTGAACATGAAAGTACATACAGAGTGATAAAGAAAGAGTATACATACTTCAATATACAAAATGTCTGCTTAAACAATTTATTGGTATACCTTTGGTTCAACATTGCAAATGTCTGTAGATGAGCTCAGTTGAAGGTTGTTATAGAGGTTAGCTCTGGACATTTTCAAAGTTGAACCAAAGATATACCAATAAACCATTTAAGTAGATATTTTATATATTGAAGTGTGTATACATTTTTTGAGTCCCTCTGTGCATTATAGATGAAGTGAAATAATGTAGAATTTCTTTCAAATTTTGTATGTGTGTAATCATAAAATGCTGATACTTTAATGTCTGTTTGCCTTAAATAATCATTAGATAACTTTCTAACAGTTGTATATTATTAGTAGGCATGCCTGTGAGGTTCTGATTGGTGGAGAGAGTAAAGGAATGTAAATAAAATTGTTTCCGTAGGAAGTGAAATGAAAACATAAACCACAAATTACTAAAAGGATTGAAAGTAAATTTAAATGTTTAAAAGTTCAATGTGAAACAAATAAGTACTATTAGAATGTAAAACGACAGTATACAATGTATATTTGGAATAAATACTGACACGCACATGCATATGGATGCATACAAAAAAGAAAGAAAGTTGAATCCAACTGCTAAAATGAAGTTCTTAGAAATATGTAATGAGAAAGCCTAAGAATGCGGACTCAGGAATATGTGTATGTAAGTGATGAATAGAATAAAAATTGATAAATTAAGAAGGATTTAGACTTACATGTTCTGGTTGTTTGAAGAAAATTAAGGCAATTTGTGTATAGTGGTTTAAAATTAGAAACATAGGGGGTAAGACCTGGGAAGCCGGACAATATGGTAGATGAGCCAAGTGAGAGAGAGAGAAGTCAGTGACAGAAATGATATACTTGAAACTACTAGAGCATATACAAGTATGAAAACTGTTACATGATGCTTGCCCAAGAAGAATGTTTGTTCTGTGATTATTTTTATTAATTTGTCTTTGCATTGCCAGTTCTACTCTTGACATTAGCAGAAAGTATAATTGGTACTTTCGTTTCAGATTGGGATGATCCTCGTTTATTTACACTAAGTGCACTTCGGAGGCGCGGATTTCCACCTGAGGCTATCAACAACTTCTGTGCCCATATGGGTGTGACAGGAGCTCAAGCTGTTGTGGATCCTCAGATGCTGGAAGCATTTGTTCGTGACATCCTTAATACCACTGCCCAAAGGTACCAGCATTATTGACTTATCTGTTCTTAGGTTGTTTCACAATACTTTTCCAACTGCAGAAGTTAGCAAGAAATCAGGTGAGAAGATTGTATGAATGGCAAGTAGAAAAGAATGCGGAAGTAAATAACTCTGATCCATTGGTAGTCACTGTTTGAACAGTCACTTAGTGTTGATTCCATAAATGCAGCTGAGATTTGGAAATAGTAGGCCATATAATTTTGTATTTAGACAATCAGGATTTTCAAAAGGAGAAACAGAAGAGATTTGTAAATGTATGAATACAATGAAATCATAAATACAGGATTAAATGTGTTGTATGAAATGTACTCAGAAAAGTAGTTTTTTATATGCTGTATAAAATGAGATCCAAAAATTAGGGTCTGTTAAGTTTGTTATATGTGAGTTGTGACTTCTGATGATCAATGATTTTGCTTTTCAGGGCTATGGTTGTTCTGGAACCACTGAAAGTGAAAATAGTAAATTTTCCTCTACCTAAAACAACAGACATACAAGTCCCAAATTTCCCCAGTGATCCACAGCAAGGATTTCACTTCGTGCCATTTAGTGAAGAACTGTATATTGAACGAACTGACTTTAAGGAGGTAAGAAATTCCAGCAAAATACTTCTGTTTCCATTCCTTTGTTGAGGTGAACTCAGCATTGGATTACATTCTGCTGGGTTAAAAATAGAAGATAGCTTGAACATGAATAATTTATGTTCATCAAGAAAAATCTTCATACTCTTGTCACATTAATTATGAAAGAAAGCAGCCGTGGATCAGAATTTTTTACAAACAGAATTTTTCCAAAATAAATTTGTGTTGGAATAATATGTATGACACAACAGATTCTGGTCTGATATGGGTGAGATCATCAAATGAATGAATTTCCCAGTATAACATATGGGGGTTTGATTCCCAGCAAGAGTACAGCATCCAAAATGACCGTGGGGCCCATACATCCTCCTGTCCAAAGGATACTGGGGACTTTTTCCCCGGGTGGTGGGGGTGGTGATAATGCGGCAATAGTGGGAAGCTGACTCACCTCCAACTAGGGCCGAGGTTCAGCATGATGGTGCTATACCTCCACTTCTCCATACAATGAAAATTTTATCTCCACTTTCATGCCCAAACTGCCTCTGGGGCTTAGATGTCTCTTATTCAGTTGTTCATAGGGTTATTTCCCTGGAGGTAAACCAGCTGGAGCATTTTCCTTACCACTCACCTCCATCTTGTGCCCTGGTTAACCTTTAACATCCAAATGACACATATATATGACGCAAGCAGCAACCTGAATTGGCTGAATGGCACATATATGTGACGCAGGACACGTGCACTCTTTAGGAGTGCTGACAGTTTGACCTTGGGTTTGAAACCAAAACAAACCTACGTGAGGTCATGTCATTGGTTCATTCCTTAGCTCTGAACAAAGAAATCGTTTATCTCGGTCCTGGTATCGAAACTATTTATGCTTATATATGACTGTTTATGACCTGGTCAGCCAAATATAGCCCAGCTTTGTTCTGAGAACTGAAAGAGGAAATATTCATCAGTGCTTGCAGATCAGCGCTTCCAGAGCTTTCAAGTTAGTGTGACATATTCAAGGATTGTTTTTCAATGGCGAATTATCAGTTAGGATGTCAGTGTTGGATTGTGTAATATTTCTTAAGTTAGTGTCAAGACTGTCATATACAAGGTGTGGCAATAAAGAAACCGGATTACTTTTATGACTCATTTCCGGCCACGTCATTGACGAAGAGGAGGGTAGGGCATTGACCCTTGGACTTCCCTCTACCGTCACACAAAGTTTCATTCACGTGCATCGGTTAGTCTGGCCGCGACCATTGTTAGAAGCGGATCGTGTTTCTGAGCTCCGTCGGAATAATGCTGAGTGCTAATGCAGAACAACGTGCTAACATCAAATTCCTCACAAAACTTGGAAAATCTGCCACTGAAACTTACAATTTGTTGACAGAAGTATATGGTGATCAGTGTCTATCTCGCACGCAAGTTTTCGAGTGGTTTAAGAAGTTTATGGAGGGTAGGAAAAACGTCGGGAACGATCCAAAATCGGGCCGTCCTCCCACTGCGAAAACTCCAGAGAATGTGGA
>NW_019724801.1:13099-15001 GCF_002891405.2 Cryptotermes secundus | reverse complement strand
AAGTGTGACGTTGCACTATATGTGGAGGACTGCTTCGAGAAGTGGCACACACGCCAGAGTGTGAGTTATCGTAAACTGTGAAGTGACGCAGTTCAAACTCGCGTACAGTCTGAACAAATATTATTGTATATAGTGTGATTATATTTACAATATCACCATGATTCAAGGTTGAAGAAAAAACAATGGGTAAGTCCTTTGGAATTTCATATCATATATAATAAAGATTATATTTTGCATTTCATGACAAAATATTCACAGTTAATTTTCATTTGTAAAACTTGCTCTTTTATGTACATGTAGAAAATTTTACTGTCTTTCAGATTCTTTTTAGTTCATATTTCTATGTTGCATGGAATGGAAAATATGCATTTTTTTCTGAAAGTTTGCAATGATAATTAATTAGGGTGATTTAAATTCTGGCCTTACAGGGCTGCTGGCAATTTAAAAGTCCGTACATTAAAGGTTAAGAAGGCATGGAACTTTACCTCCCTTTTCTTAGTATGCCTTGATGTGGTATACTTAGGTGCAGGGGCAGCTTTACTTTACCTGCAGTAGTACCAATATGGTGGTTGTATGTATTTCTGAAGTGAGTTCAACATTGACACCACCTAATGTGCCATCCAAAAATTGTCTTGTAAAAGGTACTGATATAATAAGCAACATCTGTGAAGGTCATATTTTGTGAGATTAAAGTGATATGGTGGCTGCACAAAATATGGAAAATAATGACAATTATATATACAAACAGGAAAAAACTAAAGGTACTAAGACCATTTCCTGATTAGAATGTCAAACTTTGTATGTAGATATGTTGTAAACATAACTACAAATTTTTAAGAATACGAACATGAAAGCAGACATTTGAGGCTGTGTCTGATATTTCTCTGGTAGAGCAATATGTAGCTGTCTTTATCCTTTGACAGTGCAGAACAAGGGTTGCGATATACCCCCTTCCTTTCAGTTAAAGTGTTTTGTTGCTCTGTAGGTGACTTTGTCAGACCAACTTCACATTCACCACATTTGTCTGTGCTTCTGTTTCATGCAGTTAGTTGCAACAAAAGCTTCATATAAGATGAACTTATGGTAACTAACCCACCAATATGGCCCGTAATGCCAAAACTCGTGGACAGTCTTGAGCTACTTGTCAACCTCTCAAGCGCACACTATCCTTGAGAGTCCTCTTAACCTTTAACGTATGGACTTTTAAATTGCCGGGAGCCCTGTGCAGTCAGTATTTAAATCGCCCTAATTAATTAACATTGCAAACTTTCAGAAAAAATATATATTTTTCGTTCTATGCAACATAGAAATATGAACTAAAAACAAACTGAAAGACAATAAAATTTCCTACATACACACAAAAGAGCAACTTTTACAAACGAAAAATTACTGTGATTATTTTGTCATGAAATGCAAAATATAATCTTTATTATATATGTTATGAAATTCCAAAGGACTTACCCATTGTTTTTTCTTCAACCTTGAATCATGGTGATGTTGTAAATATAATCACACTATATACAATAATAATCTGTTCAGACTGTACACGAGTTTGAACTGCATCACTTCACACTTTATGATACAAAGAAATATATGACAGTCTGACACTTGCTTTTTAACCGATAAAGAAATATTAGACAGTCCGACACTGACTTCCTAACTGGTAATTCGCCACTGAAATCCAATCCTTGCATGTGTCACACTTCCTAGAAGTCTATGGAAGCACTCATATGCAAGCACCGATGAATATTTCCTCATCAGTTCTCGAAACAAAGCTGGGCTATATTTGGCTGAGCAGGTCATAAACAGTCATATCTAAATGTAAATAGTTTTGAAACCAGTACCGTGATAAATGATTTCATTGTTCAGAGCTAAGGAATGAACCACTGACATGACCTTACG
>NW_019724801.1:2075-12084 GCF_002891405.2 Cryptotermes secundus | reverse complement strand
TTAACCTTTAACGTATGGACTTTTAAATTGCTGGGAGCCCTCTGCAGTCGGTATTTAAATCGCCCTAATTAATTAACATTGCAAACTTTCAGAAAAAATATATATTTTTCGTTCTATGCAACATAGAAATATGAACTAAAAACAAACTGAAAGACAATAAAATTTCCTACATACACACAAAAGAGCAACTTTTACAAACGAAAAATTACTGTGATTATTTTGTCATGAAATGCAAAATATAATCTTTATTATATATGTTATGAAATTCCAAAGGACTTACCCATTGTTTTTTCTTCAACCTTGAATCATGGTGATGTTGTAAATATAATCACACTATATACAATAATAATCTGTTCAGACTGTACACGAGTTTGAACTGCATCACTTCACACTTTATGATACAAAGAAATATATGACAGTCTGACACTTGCTTTTTAACCGATAAAGAAATATTAGACAGTCCGACACTGACTTCCTAACTGGTAATTCGCCACTGAAATCCAATCCTTGCATGTGTCACACTTCCTAGAAGTCTATGGAAGCACTCATATGCAAGCACCGATGAATATTTCCTCATCAGTTCTCGAAACAAAGCTGGGCTATATTTGGCTGAGCAGGTCATAAACAGTCATATCTAAATGTAAATAGTTTTGAAACCAGTACCGTGATAAATGATTTCATTGTTCAGAGCTAAGGAATGAACCACTGACATGACCTTACGTGGGTTTCTTTTGGTTTCAAACCCAAGGTCAAACTGTCAGCACTCCCAAAGAGAGCATGTGTCCTACTGCATATAATTATAACATTCAGCCATTAAAGGTTAAGGTTATCCTCTCGTTTCCCTCTGTCATCCACGTGGCTGCATACCAGAGGTTTGAATATGTTTCTTCTCTCCCCAGCCAAGCTATAATATCCGGTCCACTGTAAGCTCCAAGACACCAACAGCATTAAGTGACTGGTATCAAGTTATTATGTAATATCCCAAACTATCTAATTACTTTATCTCTCATAGGTACAGGTATTTTCTTAAGGATTTTGTGTAAAACATTTCTGACATGTTCATTATAAGTAAAGCAGTCAGTCATACAACCATACAGAACAATTGGCAGAATAATTTGTTTAGATGGCTTTAGTATTCTGGAAAGTAAACCAATTACAGATGTCTCTTACAATTCATAAACCAATTTTAGAATCTGTGCACAGTACTGTTGTATTCTTTGATGTCAGGTAGGAGACAAGGGATACCGACGTCTGACTCCTAACCAACCAGTAGGGCTTCGTCATTCGGGCTATGTCATTGCTGTCTCCAGAGTGCTGAAGGACTCTGGAGGAAATGTGGTGGCGTTGGAAGTAAAGTGTGAACCAGCATCTGTAAGGGAGAGACCTAAAGCTTTCATTCACTGGGTTTCACAGCCACTGAACATTGAAGTCCGACTGTATGAAAGACTGTAAGTATTAATCCATTTCAGGACTCAGTAATTTGACCATTATGTATATAAAATAGCCTCCCACACTTCTGCTAAGTGAGTATTATAGACCATTTCCCAGAGGATGCTGTAGTTGGTTTAAATATAACATTAAAGAACAGAATATCTGTAGGACTGGAAGTCTTTGCAGTAGACAGTAAACTTCTTGACTTCTGTATGGAAGTTCTGGTTTAGGATTATTGTTATCACACTTTTGTGAAATTGTAGCTGTTTAGACACTTACAAGTAATTTATTTTTATGTTATGTCTGCTTTCCTTGTAAACTAGTTTCAGACACAAGAACCCAGAGGACACAGATGAAGTTCCAGGGGGATTTTTATTGGACTGCAATCACGAATCCTTGCAGATTTTGCAGGCTTATGGAGACGTATCCCTGAGAAATGCATGTGTATACAGCAAATTCCAGTTTGAGAGAACTGGTTTTTTCTCTGTGGATCCAGATAGCACACATGAAAAAGTGAGTCTGCAGCATCACATTTCAGCCGAATTTGAGTGAGATAGGGTGTTCACATCTGTATGGTTACAGTGCAAACATGTAATATTGTTCCTTATTCAGTGGTTGTAAATATAGCCCTTTCAGTCCAAAATCACAAGGAGGGAGTCAGATTTTGTAATAACTTTCTGAACAGGTGTGAAAGTCATGTAAGACAATAACTCACTGATTTCTTATCTGCAATCTTCTGTTTCTCTAACTTTTTAATCTTCCTATTTTTCTTTTTAATTCTAATTTTTCTTATTTTCCTTCTCCTTCCTTTTCATGTTTTACAATGTCCCTCACTCATATTTGGTCAAAATGGAGGCTATACTGAAATTATTGTAACAAGCTTGTGGCAAGGGCAGATTCTTCCTCATGTGACCTTCACTCTAGCCACTTTGGGTGTAGTCAACTGATTTTTGTATGGTATCATATTAGGAAAATTATAATCTGTTTCTCCATAGATCATTGTAGCTAGTGGTTTGAAGAAAGCATGCCTGTTAAGCATTGTGGCAAAGAAAAATCATCACAGTAAGTTAAAGAGGTAACACTGGAAACTAAACTTTAAAGTGGTATGCATAAATTGCCAGCTCACGATGTGTTTGTCCATCCAAAGGAGTTTACCTCACACTTTATCGTTCTCTTTAATGCTGCTGGATGTACAGAAGGAAGGCACTAAATCTGCCAGGGTGAACACATGTTTGTTTAAGCAAGAGTGGTTATATTAGCTGTAAAATATAATAATGCATGACCTGTCAGTGTTAATCAGATTGGTCTCTGTGTCAGACATATTGCTCATTCTGTATTGTTATGAGTGACTACCCACTGATGGTAGAGACCAAAAGCTATGCCAGGTGTGGGAAGGAATACTAACCTCTAATTTATGGACAGTTAAAATTCTATAAGTTGAATTAAAATTGAAATTAAAAATATGCAACAAAAATTAATATAGTTGAAGCCCTATTTAATGTTCCTCAGTTTAAAGTTTTCACTTATATAGTGTTCAGTTATGGTGATCTTATATCAGTAACTTCACTGTTATATTACCGCTATTTAAGAATTTTCTCAGTATAACGTTCAGATCCACTGTTCCAAAAGAAACCTTACATGGAAGTTTCACTGTATTACTTTGTCTGTCTTTGGAAGCTGCCACTAATAAGGTTAAAGTTTGCATGGGCATATAATTTTGCTAAAGAGTGGACAGCTGGAGTAGGTAAGTGGGTGATTAGGTGTGAGTGTGTTAAGATGTGACTTTGTAAAAGGATAGATTCTGTAGTATTATGTAACTGCAGAAGGCATGCAGTCCATTTATGTAATACTTTACATAACATGCACCAGCCATAGTTTCTGCATGAATACATTCCAAAGTGGTAATATCCCCCTTCACAACTTCCTCTCAGTTGTGCCTGTGTATCTAATTTGGAATGTCAACTAAACCATTTGGCCATTGTGTATCAAAATTTTTATATGTACAGATTATGAAATTGTAGTTCAACTTTACAGAATTCATACTAGTGACAACGAAAGAAATGAAAAACTCGTGATAATTTTGGAAATCTGTTCCATTGTGGCATATGTTAAAGTGGTTATGTGCTTTCTATTCATGTTTAGAAAGCATCATTATATTTTGGACTTTGCTTTCTGCTTGAGGGGTTTTTCAATAAAATAGCACTTCAAGGTTCATGGCAGTGAAGGCTTTGCCGAGGGCTTTCCTGCACTTGTTGTTCTAGAGAACTACAGGTATATGTAAGCTAATGCTATAACAAGCAGTACCCTATGTTGTAGATGGCATATGTTGTTTGAATGCTTATAAAGAATGTAGCGATTTATAATGGTAAGATTTAGCAGTCTCTTGAAAACTGATTATACCATTTTCTACCTTTCTTCCTTTTCAGCAAATAGTGTTGCAGCCTCTGATCTCAAAACAACAATGCCCATTAACTTGTGGGATGTCATTATATGAAGAGACAACCACTTGTTGAACTGTCCTATAATATTGTCGTGTGTTGGGTGTATAACGCGACAAATAACTTCACGCCGTATTTGATATAGCGAATTTTATTTCACATTCGCACTTACAATCGCCCAAATTACAGATTCACAATTACTGCTATCTGCAGTATCACAAATGCTACACTGCAAATGCCAGAATACAACTGACTGGTTGCTGGCTAACTCAGAACTCTCTTGGAACTAACTCGTAGGTAGCTGCCTTGAGAACCGTTGATAACACACTGACTCTTGCTTGCTGCTCAGCCGGCTTTTATTCCGTTCGCTGTTGCTAGGGTCGTCTATCGCAACTACTGTTTATCCGCGTTGCATAGCGACCAGTGTGCTGGGATTCGGCTCGCTTCGGCTCTGCTCAGCACGTCACCGCCGCCGGGGGAGGGGGAGTGGTGTCCTGCGTAGCGCGACAAGTAGTAACGAGAGCGCTGCGTTACCGCCACGTGCCGCTGGGGAGGTAGGGGTCCTCCGTTGCGCAACATGTCACAATATTTATTACAGTTGCACAGTATACACGGATGAACTTGAGTTTGAAGAATTGAAGAATTATAATAACAATAGTGAACTCCTTGAACACTGAACTAGAATTGTAAAACTGTAGAAATCTAGAACCGTAACTGTAAACTTCCACTCATTGTATCTTCTTATATAACCTAGATTCGGACATACAGGGTGATTCATGAAGTTTTACCCTGGCTTGTGGTACATATTCCTGGGGTTATTTCCTGCAAAATTTCCTTATAAACTTGTGGCCGATTTTCAATAGTTACAGAGTAGCAATAGATTTTCGAAATGCATAATTGTGAATGGAGCGCTATGCTTCCCTCCTGGGCGACCTTGCATTCCAGTCAGCTGTTTCAGCAGATAAGGCAGACTGGCTAGCAATCCAGTAGTAAACAGGACGTTGTGTTGGTGACTTTGTGAAGTTAAGATACCGTACACATTTTCCACAGGAATACACCGATATGGTGTTTGTTTTGGGTGTATGTGATGGAAATGCAAGAGCTGCTGCTGCCGAATATCACCGGCATTATCCTAATTGCAGGATTCTGAATACTAAATCCATTAGTAGTACATTCAACACATTAAGACAAACTGGTTCTCCCCAGCGTTCGTATACAATACAAACGAAATTCTCAACATGAATTGTGCGAAGAAGAAAACATTCTCAATGCTGTAGAGCACAGTCCACGCGCCAGTACAAGACGTCTAGCTCGGTGGTTCAGCGTTTCTCAGTCCATGGCGTGGAGGACTCTTCATGAGAACGGGCTGCATCCTTATCATTTACAGCAAGTAAAACACCTACAACCAGGAGACCGTGCTCTTCGTCTGCAGCTCTGCAACTGGTTAACTGGAAATCGGCAGTTGTACCGCTTTATAATGTTCTGCGATGAAGCACAGTTTACACGGGATGGGGTCAACAACAGTCACAACTTACATGTTTGGGCAGACAATAATCCCCATGCCACGATAGAATCGAATTTTCAATTTTCGGTGTCAATGTGTGGTGTGGTGTTCTGTATGATCAGCTAATCGGGCCATTCATTTTTCTTGGCCACTTAACTGGTGAGATTTACCTCCACTTCTTAGAAGAAGAATTACCACAGTTACTTGAAGATGTTCCTCTGGCAACAAGACGCCGGATGTACTTTCAGCATGATGGGGTGCCTCCTCACTTCTCCCGCGCAGTAGCAGCTCACTTGGATCGGCATTTCCCACAGCGGTGGATTGGTCGTGGAGGCTGTAACGCCTTGCCTCCCAGGTCACCAGATCTAACGCCGTCAGATTATTGCATTTGGGGCTGGATGAAGGACATTGTGTACCAGGTAAAGGTACCAACACGTGAAGCGTTGCTTGAACGTATTCTGGATGCGGCGATGACAATAAGGAACAAACGTGTGGAACTGTGAAATGCTACGAGCGCGGTTCATACGCGTGCAACGGATTGTGTTGACGTGCAGGAAGACATTTTTGAAAATCATATGTAAATCCAGTCATCTTCTAAAGCACTACAGTTTAAAGGAAACAGATGGATAGAAGGGTGTGATATGCAACCATTGGTATGTTTACAGAATGGGATGCTGAAAATAATGTAATTTTGTAACAAAATCGATGAAAAATGTTGCACAATGCAAAATTAAGAAATTGAAAANAATGGTTTTAGAATGCTTCTTTCCTAAAACATTAACAATTTAAAAAGTGTTTGTATTGTATTTCTAATTTGTTTTGACTGAAATTCGAAGAAAAAAAGATTTTTCGCCAGTTTTCAAATTACTGTATCTCTTTAATTATGAGTTGGATACATTAGTACATTAAAATCTTTTGTTCCAAATTACCTCAGGAATGCCCTAATTGGGGGTAACACTTTGTGAATCACCATGTATAGAAAACATGTCACTGTCTGTATTGTTGTAGGCTTTGCCTAGCAACAGCTGTTTACTCGCTTTGCCTAGCAACCACTGTTTACTCGCCGTTGCTAAGCAATGATACTTGCGTTGTCACATTTGCTTGAATGTGGGCAGTTTCCACAAACTAACTAACTAATTAACTTCATGGAGCTGAGCCCTTCTTGAGAAGCTGCCAGTTGTGCACCTACTTCCCAACATTTTAAGAAAGCCTAAGGTTCATCACTGTGTTCACAAGAGCCTGCCACTGGACTGATCTTGTTCAGTCCAGTTCATACCACCAAATCCTGTCTCTCTAAGATCCATTTTAATATTATCCACCCACCAGTGTTTTGGTTTTCCACACCAACCATTATTAGATTATAATCCCAAAAACACTTAGGTTTGCCAGTGTCTGCATCCTTAACATTTGGCTTTGTAGTTTCTGCATTCATTGAAATCTGCAGATCATGGTAACATATCGTTTGCTCATCCATTTCACAGTCACAATAACAGTGCATTCCCAGTGCACGATTTCTCCTTTCTGTAGCTCGTAATTTTCAGTGCTACTGCAGCAAGGTTTTAGTACAGTTCAAGACTCTGCAACATTCACTCTGATCTTAGGAATTAATAAATCAGTTGTTCTGTCACTTCAGAGAAAATATGATGACCTCTTCACTTGTGTACCTTATACTGAACACATGGTCTATTTGAGGAAACACAAATTGTGTCCCCAATTGGAAATCTGGTGACATTCAATTAAATTTGTTACTTTCTATGTTCATTATGGTATACAAGTTTTTTTTCGTCTTTTCCAGATAGTGTTCAATCGTACTGTCACCCTCAAAGAAGATGCTGGAAAGTGTTGACACAAATGGTAGGAAATGAAGTTGCATGAAGTTATGGCAGACAATTGATATTTGATTGGTGGAACTTCATGTTGTTTTGTATTTGCAGTTAATGTTTATACAGTTACTGATGTGAGAGAGCTCTCTTTCAGTATGTATTTTAAGCTTATTTAAATCAAATGTATGAAATTTGATATGTAAAGTGAATAAGCACTCATACATAAAGACAAGACAGAAAGCCATTATTTGAGTAAGAAGTCTACCTTATTTATTTCCTTTTTTCAGGCTTTTAGATAAAGTTGTCATTTTATGACCAGGTGATGTTTCTGAGAAGACACTGAAGAATTTGGNACACTTAGGGTTGCCAGTGTCTGCATCCTTAACATTTGGCTTTGTAATTTCTGCATTCATTGAAATCTGCAGATCATGGTAACATCTCGTTTGCTCATCCATTTCACAGTCACAATAACAGTGCATTCCCGGTGCAAGATTTCTCCTTTCTGTAGCTCGTAATTTTCAGCGCTACTGCAGCATNATATTTACACTAGTCTGTCATAACGTAGTCGGTATAGCGACTAGCTACGGGCTGAACAACCAAGAGGTCGGAGTTTGAGTCCTGGTAGGGTCAAGAATTTTCTCTTCTCCACATTCGCCAGACTGGCTCTGGGGTCCACCCAACTCCCTATCCAATGAGTACCGGGGGTAAAACAGCAGGAGCGTGAAGCTGACCACTCATCACCTAGTGCCGAGGACAATAAATGTGGATCTNATACTGAACACATGGTCTATTTGAGGAAACACAAATTGTGTCCCCAGTTGGAAATCTGGTGACATTCAATTAAATTTGTTACTTTCCATGTTCATTATGGTATACAAGTTTTTTTTCGTCTTTTCCAGATAGTGTTCAATCGTACTGTCACCCTCAAAGAAGATGCTGGAAAGTGTTGACACAAATGGTAGGAAATGAAGTTGCATGAAGTTATGGCAGACAATTGATATTTGATTGGTGGAACTTCATGTTGTTTTGTATTTGCAGTTAATGTTTATACAGTTACTGATGTGAGAGAGCTCTCTTTCAGTATGTATTTTAAGTTTATTTAAATCAAATGTATGAAATTTGATATGTAAAGTGAATAAGCACTCATACATAAAGACAAGACAGAAAGCCATTATTTGAGTAAGAAGTCTACCTTATTTATTTCCTTTTTTCAGGCTTTTAGATAAAGTTGTCATTTTATGACCAGGTGATGTTTCTGAGAAGACACTGAAGAATTTGGATATTTACACTAGTCTGTCATAACGTAGTCGGTATAGCGACTAGCTACGGGCTGAACAACCAAGAGGTCGGAGTTTGAGTCCTGGTAGGGTCAAGAATTTTCTCTTCTCCACATTCGCCAGACTGGCTCTGGGGTCCACCCAACTCCCTATCCAATGAGTACCGGGGGTAAAACAGCAGGAGCGTGAAGCAGACCAGTCATCAACTAGTGCCGAGGACAATAAATGTGGATCTGTACATCCACTCCCCCATATGCCTTCCTGGTGTAGTGCCTAGTTAGGCACAGGGACAACTTTACCTTACACCTGTCTGTCAAATTGATGTTTCTTGCCGTTGGATGATGGAGATCAAGGAGACTAACTACGTCTATCGACNTTAATGTTTATACAGTTACTGATGTGAGAGAGCTCTGTTTCAGTATGTATTTTAAGTTTATTTAAATCAAATGTATGAAATTTGATATGTAAAGTGAATAAGCACTCATACATAAAGAGAAGACAGAAAGCCATTATTTGAGTAAGATGTCTACCTAATTTATTTCCTTTCTTCAGGCTTTTAGATAAAGTTGTCATTTTATGACCAGGTGATATTTCTGGAAAGACTATGAAGAATTTGTATATTTACACTAGTCTGTCATAACGTAGTCGGTATAGCGACTAGCTGCGGGCTGAATGACCAAGAGTCGGGAGTTTGAGTCCTGGTAGGGTCAAGAATTTTCTCTTCTCCACATTCTCCAGACTGGCCCTGGGGTCCACCCAACCCCCTATCCAATGAGTACCGGGGGTAAAGCGGCAGGAGCGTGAAGCAGACCAGTCACTTCCACCTAGTGCCGAGGACAAATGTGGATGTGTACATCCACTCCCCCATATGCCTTCCTGGTGTAGTGCCTAGTTAAGCACAGGGACAACATTTCCCTACACCTGTGTGTCAAATTGATGCTTCTTGCCGTTGGATGATGGAGATCAAGGAGACGAACTAAGTCTATCGATTGGGCCAAAACGGAGACAATCCAGTATCTGAATCTTTTTTTTTAATAACAGGAAGCTGGACAATATCCAGAAACAATTAATGTACCATCGTCACAAATTTAGATCTTATTCATAATATTCCACATTCTTTTTAGTAATCGGTGGGCATTACAGGGTTTAATATCGCGGATACTATCTCTTGGAGACCAGACATACACAAGCCGTTAGGCAGCTTACGCATACAATTAAATTTTATGTCTCCGAAGGGAAGTTGCGGAACGAGATGCGTTGGCAACACTGAGAAGAACTACAGAAGGACGTGTGTTTGTGTGTTTATGCACGTTTTGTATGTTCTGAAACAATGTGCGTATTTGCCCATATAAGTGGGTATATTTCTGCTCCCGAGAAGTTTAATTGTGTAATAGAATGAAATATCGAACTGGCGTATTATTCAGCGCAGAGGAACTGCAAGAACTGGTAAAGGACTCTGTATCGTGTGTCCGTGTTGAGAGAAGAGTCCATCACATTGCAATGCTTCCAAATTGCCTCGGGGATTTAAAGTCTTCA
>NW_019724801.1:0-1853 GCF_002891405.2 Cryptotermes secundus | reverse complement strand
CATTTCAGATTTGAAAGAACAATTTCGGAAGCAATTTGCTGATTTGGATGCCAGTGCTCAGGAAATTAGATTGTTTCAAAATCCGTTTGACTGTGATGCTGCAGATGTCCCAAGTCAAATTCAAATGGAAATTATTGAACTTCAGGAAAATCATCATATTAAAGACAAATAGAAGGAAGGAAATTTGATTGAATTTTATAAATTTCTGAACTCTTAGCAATTTCGAAATTTAAAGAAATTTGCTTGTAAATCTATCTCTATTTTTGGAACGACATATCTGTGTGAACAAACTTTTTCCAAGATGAAGTCAAAATACAGGGCAAAATTTATCCGATGAACATTTAAAGTTGCTACTTGTGATTAGCTTTTCAAAATTTGAACCTCAATTTAATCAGATTTTAAGAATGCAAAAAGAGTTCCATCATTCCCATTAATTGTTTTATTATAATTTGTGATGAAAATATGAGCATTTGCTGCTACTGTCTGTTGTCATTAATATATGATAATTTATTCTCACGTACTTTGTATTTAGTTATGAAATTCTGTGCTTTCAATAAAACTTGTATACCTAGAGTTATTAATTTCTTATTTTATCTGGCCCGTTGAAAGTGCTGAATTACCTAATGTGGCCCGCGTTTCAAAAAGTTTGGAGACCCCTGCACTAGATTACTATTTAGGTTAAGTTATGTTGTTCTCAGTATACTGATTAGGCATGATTTAATAAAAGAATCAGTAGTAAATAAGGAAAGCAAATATGGACAGAAACAAGGTGTGTAAAGATTCAGAAACGTTAAAGTATTGGATATAAGTAATACAAGCAGAGACTATCACACAAGGCATGGGCAGCACCTAAACAGATTAGGTAAAGAATATATTACTCAAGAAATAAGTAGAATAATAGTTAATAATGAAAAGAACCAACTAAATGTAATAGGTCTAGGTGATCTAAATCAGGGAAACTAACAATGAAGACTGGATCCCTAGGGTTCCAGTCATTCCCAATTGGGGAAGTCAAGCCAATGCATAATTTGAAAATAATACATCAAAATGCTCAATATCTTAGTAATAAAACTGTACTATTTACTGAATTTCTCCAAAGTACTACCCCTGATATATTAGCCATTTCTGAACATGGTCTCAAAGAGGATGAAATCCCTCAATATATGTTTGAAGGTTATACTCTAGTCTCATATTTTTACAGGACAAAATATAAAGGTGGAGGAATAGCTATTTACAGTACCAGTAATATGGTGCAAAGTAAACCCTGAATTTGTTTACAGGAAAACGTATAGAAAAAACTCTTGAGGTTACTGGTATAGAAATAACATTTGACAAGATAAAACTTATAATTATAGCATTATATAGATCACCAAGTGGTGGAATGTATGAATTTTTTAACCTACTAATAGATATACTGGAGCAGCTTGTTCAGAAAGATCGTTACATCATTCTTGTTGGAGACTTAAGTATAAATACCCAGGAAAATGGATGTGGTCATAAGCAATTATTAGATATCATTAATGCTTATAACATGACTATGACAATAAATATTCCCACTCAAGTAACAGAGAGTAGGGCAAGAATCATAGATCAAATCATTACTAATATACCTGCTAATTGCTATTACACTAATGTTATAAATAGCCTACTTTCAGATCATTATGCACAATGTATAACTATTACTATGACTGTACCACTACAAATAAGTTGTTATAAAGAGGTTAGGGATTTATCAGATGACAGTATAACCTGTTTTTGTTCTTTTATACAAACTGAAAATTGGACTGAGGTGTTTAGTGAAAATGATCTAGAGAACAAATGGAACTCCTTTTATAGCATTTTTAACTACTATT
>NW_019724800.1:14325-14628 GCF_002891405.2 Cryptotermes secundus | reverse complement strand
AAATTCCGACAGTCATAAAACGTTTCTGAAATATTTGCAATGTGCGGATTAACTAACTAAATAAACTAAGCAATTAACCCAATTCGATAGAATTTTCATTATTTAGTCGAGTGTTACTTCGTTGGCTAAAAATTCGTCGACATTTTTAGAGAACCCGACAACCCATCACCCTGTTCATAATATCACGCTACTGGTCCCTATCCTGAGCCAGCCGAATCCAATCGCCACTTTAGTACTATATTCCCTTAAAAACCATTTTAATATTAGCCGAGAAAGCGTATGCGTTCTAGCGAATGGCTAGGG
>NW_019724800.1:4437-14223 GCF_002891405.2 Cryptotermes secundus | reverse complement strand
GCGGCTCAACAATTGGTAGCAGAGCGTGGTTGTCTTCGAAGAGGAGGAAGTGCGGCTCAACAATTGGTAGCAGAGCGTGGTTGTCTTCGAAGAGGAGGAAGTGCGGCTCACCACACGCCTTCATGGTGTAGTGTGTCGTTAAACAAAGGAATAAATTTACATTTTACTTTTACCATCTTAATATTATCGTACATTCCCAGGTTCAGCTAAACTATGTCATCTCTCCCTTCAGTCTTCAGACTGCATTCTGCGTACCAGCATACAATTTTCCTTTGCGTACTGCATGTCAGAACCATCATATTCTCCCTTGTTTAGTCGTCCTAAGAAGAATGAGAAACCCGAAGCTACCCTGTCTCGATACTGAGGCCGTCGCTAAGTAACACTTACTCACTCACTCGCTCACTCATGGAGCTGAACCCTTCTTGATGAGCCGCCAATTCTGCAGCTACTCAACAATTTCCCAGCATTTTATGGAACCCGAAGTTTGATTACCGTGTTCAAAAGAGCCATACACTGGTCCCGATCCTAATCCAGATCAATCCAATCCATATCATCCCATCCTATCTCTCTAAGATCCATTTTAATATTATCCACCCACCTACGCCTTGGTCTTCCAAGTTGTCTCTTTCCTTCCAGCTTTCCCACCTATATACTCAATGCATTCCTTTTCTCCACCATTCGTGCCACCTCACTCTCCTTGACTTGATCATTCTAATTATACTTGGAGAAGAAATAACACACTTAAAGTACAAAAATAATAATACAGAAATATTACACATACATTATATTTTATTGACTTTGGATAGATTATATTCGAGAAAAGTATCAGATGATGCTCGGTTGTTCGTTGTTGGCTACTGATTGCGCGAGCTAGGACATGGACGTGTTGCGTAGACATTTGGACACTCGGCGTACGTGCCGTTATTTTCATGAAGATTCCTCCTATTCAATTCTATGTAGGGCGGTGTTGCCCATAAATAACTGAAATTTAATGAATGTCGTTGAAACCGTGTTCGATGAAATCGCCATTTTGTTCTTTGGGGACCTACTTCAGAGTTACTATTTTTGAAGCTGGAACGTTCATACTCCTTGGGCACCGACCTATGACTGACACACTCCTAAATGCAGAACATGATCGAAATCCATTGAATCGTTGAGGCGATAGCGAGGAGCACAGACACACATAGAGACGTCATACTCCGTGGCCTGTATTCCGTAAGCGAACTATACCCACTGAGCAACCGCTGCTTGTCGGAGAAGTTAGTACCAACTTCTGCGGATAGAGGGTGTCACGTGGTCAGCGCAACGGATCCCCACTGCCGTTAATCTCGGGTTTCTAGACCGGAGCCACTCTTTTATTTAAATGCAGCCCTATCGCTAATTTACATAACTTACAGTTTACCGTTGCACACGCACTAGGATTCTCCATCTTCGCTAGTCGTCTCCTGGCAACGGATCTCAACACAGAACTTAGCACTTCAAATCACTATGAAATCTTCCTGCTATTTCGTCTGCAATCACCATGGAACCTCGTAACTCAACTGAAGACGTTTCTGGACTCTTAACTACACTGCACCAGACTGCACTCTGCACTAGTCTCTCAGTGCCGTCAAAGTCAAAGTCACATTGCGATTGACGGTCAGTCAGTCAGTCAGTCAGTCAGTNCTATTGTTGTAATGCACTCAACTGAAGATTGTTTACAGGTCACTGCATGAAAGCGGCGATTCTCCTATTGTTGCCTTGCGTGATTTCGGTAGCGGGGTTTTCACCGGTCCGCTACCTAGCAACGCTCTGGTCATCTACGTTACAATATTAATTAATTTGTAATGCATTTTGCATGAAAACTAGTTATGCTGATTAAAATGTGTTTAAACGAAACGTATAGTAAGGTCCGTATAGGCAAACATATGTCTGAGGGGAGGGGCTGGAGAAAACAGCATAACGAGGAGCTTCATAACTTGTACTCTTCGTCAAGTATAATTAGAATGATGAAATCAAAATGGATGAGAAAAATAGGGTATGTAGAACGAATGGGGAGAAGAGAAATGCACGTAGGACTTTGGTGGGAAAGTCAGAAGTAAAGAGACCAAGAGCAAGAGCAACATATAAATGTGTCGATAATATTAAAATGGATAGTATGGGGTCGTATGGAGTGGATTGATATGACTCAGGATAGGGACCAGTGGAGGGCTCTTGTGAACAAGGTGATGAATTTTCGGGTTCCATAAAATATTGAAAATTCTTGAGTGGCTGCACAACTTGTGGTTTCTTAAGAAGGGCTCAGGTCTATGAAGTTAGTACTGCAGTGTATTTGCAGTTGAGTAGTTAGCAAATTAGATTTGTATCTTCATTAAAGGAAAATAAAATCCAGTCAGGGATGGTAATTAATGTACAAATTAAATTCGAAAAATGTGTATCCTTCAAACTGGCAAAATATGAGCTTCACAGTATTACCAAATGCTCACTAAGCTTGCTATGTTGAGATCCTTCACTGCATAAAACTATACCGTTATTTAAACAGACCGTAAGATTTAACACACGCAGGCCTAGGATTTGATAGTTTTAAAGTTTTTTGCACAACTTACACGTCATTTATTTTGTTAAATGTTGTTGCACGACGAATGAAGGCTTTAAATAACACCCTAAAATTCTTGTTTCCTTGTGTATGGCGCCTTTGGGGCGCCAATATTTCATCTGCAATTCTTAATTTTGCCTTCAAGTTCGTAAGAAAAAAGCTCTGATGGAAACATGATTATGAAACTTCTTTATTGGCGCCAACCGAAAAAAAGAAACTGCAACAAGACAGTCATTTCATCCTCTCACATGGAGCCTGTAAAATCGTTTGTGTGTAATTAGCAGAAAATCACTTTTGAATTTTCCCTACTTCACTCTAATAATACGAACACATTCATAACTTACGCTTCAGAGTACCAACAAAGGATTTAATAAGACTCGCAAGGTTAGGGTCGAGATATTCGAACCCGCCTCCAGGCGGTGAACCCGAGAGTGTGCCCTGTTGGTCCTCGTGATGTAGCTTCGGGACGATCCTAACAGAAAACGCATTTTCTTGCAGCTGCAATATTGCACAGTCACAAAGCCACCTGGGCGGACTGCACAGAAAACACAGCTTCTGATAATTCTATTGTTGCGTGAATAACTGTTGCTATGCTGACGTGGCATTTACTGTGCTGTAACCTAGTAACGGACTTTCCTTCTGGTTAAATGATCTCTGTTGTCCGCGTACCTGCCACAGACAATGAACGTGGGCCACTGACAACTGCCTCGGAATCTACACGTACATATGACAAGGCGCACCAATGACTCGGCCTCCAGAGGATACATTTCATTCATTGTCAACACACAATACTCGTATAGCCACGTAGTGTATGTCAGGTGCACAACAACAGTCATCGTTAAAGTGGTATACTTGGATACATTTTCAACTTAAATTTTAAGCGCACTAACTCCACGCGGCCGATCCTTTCTGAGAAGCCATCAATCATTCAGTTATTTAAGAATATCCCAATATTTTATGAAAGCTGAAGGTCCATTACCTTGTACACAAGAAACCGTCACTGGTTCCTCTCCTAAGTCACATGAACCAAGTCCATGCCGTTTCATACTAATACTCTAAGATACATTTAAATATTATCCTTCACTTGATTTACTTAATGACCTCTCTCCTTCTGGATTTTTCAACAAAACTCTGTATGCATTCCATTTATTTCCCGTGCATTTCATCCCTTTGGCTTGATCTTTCTAATTTACGTTTGGCGTAGATTGAAAGTTATGAAGTCCCTTATTATATAGTTTTCTTCATTCTTCTATTGTTGCATCCATTTTGTGTTCAAAAATTCGCTTCAGTACTCTGTTCTCAAACACTATTTATTTGCCTGAAAATTTTCACTTTTAAACGTGTTTTAATTAATTTTTACTTTAAACATTTGTAGCTTTCAGCCACTGATTGCATATAATTGGTACTTGGCTCAAGCGGAGTACTGTACAGTGAAACAACTACGTAATAGGATATACCTGAAGATGTCAACCAACTGCCGAATTATTTTTCGTTAATAACGAGAGAAAGTGGACGAAATAGGATAGAATGGCAATAACAACTCAACCACTGAAGCATTTGCACGTGTGTAGTTTTTCAGACATCACAAACTCATTTTATTTTAAAAAACTGTGATACATATTTCATTCCTCTCTCCGCTGCCAGGTGCTTCCTGTCAGCGAAATTTTTACATAAATAGTAATTTCATACGAATCAGTATTGTAAGCAAACATATCACTCATACGTTGCGACTTCAAAAGAAATTGTGTCCATAAATTAGAATGGTCTAGTGAAGGAGGACGAGATGAGAGTGATATGTAGCGCATATGGGGCGAAGGGGAATGCGTATAGGATTTTGGTGGGAAAGCCAAAAGGTAAGATACCACTCGGAATAGCTAGAGTAAACAGGTGGAGAAAACTGTGAGATCCGCTCAAAGCCAGTAATGTGGAGAGAGTAGGAACGACCGTTGCTAGACAACGACTAATAAATCTGTTGTTCGTGGCAACAGATACACGCACGCAACAATGAGGAATTGCAGATTCTTTTGACCAACTGCTTACACCGGCGGAATCGACCTCAACGCAGACAGAACCGGAACGGCAGATGAAGAAGCGTAAGTACCTCACAGAGAATGATCACCTGAACCTCCAAGAAGCACTGCCCTTCCTGTCATCCGGGCTGAGCAGTCAGCCTCCAGTCAGCGGTGTAAAACCAAAGAGAAGGTTGAACGATTCTCTTACAGCTTGAAATGAAACCCTAAAGGAATTCTTCTCGCCAGAACTGTCACGTTCAGCGTGGCCTTTCTGTAACTTGATTGATGAAGATCTCCCAAAGTTTTATGAGTGTCATGACATCTTTCAGGAAACAATGGATTTCAGAACAGTCAATCAAAAGATGCACAATCAGGTGTATAAGACAACCAGTGAATTTGCTGCAGATGTGAAGTTAATATTCACAAACTGATACCAGCACAACCCTCCCGATCATAATGTGGTGAACATGCACGAAAGTTGCAAAACTTATTCGATATGAAGTATGCAAAAATACTCGAAGAAAATGTTGATGGAGCTGTGGGCTTAAAAAAGTCCAGCACACCTAGGACGTCAGAGTCAAATACAAGTTCGGACTGGGACAGCATACGGGTACTAGATCTTCTCCAGGAACAGCTGCAGGTCATACAGGATCAAGTTAGGAGACTGGAACAAGCAAGTACAGTTAAACTATGGAAGAAGTTGATGGAAAGGGAGAAGCAGAAGAAGAAAAATCCTGGGGAAAATTTAGGTCTTGTCAAAGAAGTGCATTCTTCCGTGGTAAGTGACACTATAGACGCTAGGTTTGCTAATGCTGCATTAGGGGCGGAGGATGTGAATTATCCGAAGAACTTTCATCACAGTGTGAGTGCTAAGCAGTCAGGAATTACTCAACTGGCGGCTCCGGCAGGTCGATGTGCTCCACCCACAGCCACAGCTGGTGTAAAATACACTAGAAACAAAAGAACTCGAGAAGTTGAAAAAAGGGCAGGGCAAAAGTCGCAAGCCAAGCAACCGAAAGCCAATTTGCCGTCACCCGGTGATAAGGTGGGCGCTGGATTTGAGAATGTTGCATTAGGGGCGGACTATGAGAATCTTCCGACGAACTTGCATCAAAATATGAGTCCTAAGCAGTCAGGAAGCGCTTATCATACGGCTCCGGCAGGTCCTCTTGCTCAACCTACAGCCACCGCCGACGTAGAACACACTAAACACAAAAGTACTCGAAAAGCTGAACAAACAGCAGGGGAAGAACTGCAAGCCAAGCGGCCGAAAGCCAATTGGCCGTCAGATTTTCCGACGAACTTGCATCAAAATATGAGTGCTAAGCAGTCAGGAATTTCTCAACTTGCGGCAGGTCCTTTTGCTCCACCAACAGCCACCGCTGGTGTAAAACAAACTAGAAACAAAAGAACTCGAGAAGCTGAACAAACTGCAAGGCAAGTAGCGCAAGCCAAACGGCCAAAACTTAATTGGCCGTCAGCTGCTGGTAAGGTGGGCGCTGGATTTGGGAATGCTGCATTAGGGGCGGAGGATGTGAATCTTCAGAAGAACTTGCAACAAAATATGCGTCCTAAGCAGTCAGGAATTGCTCAAATTGCGGCTCCAGGAGGTCCTTATGCACCACCAACTGCTGTTGCCCCAACGAACACCGGCGCAGAGAACACTAAACACAAGATACCTCGAAAAGTTGATAAAACAACAGGCCAAGAAGCGCAAGCCAAGCTGCCGAAAGCCAATTGGCCGTCAGCTGGTGGTAAGGTAGGCGCCCGATTTGAGAATGCTGCATTAGGGGCGGAGGATGTGAATTTTTCGATGAACTTGAATCGAAATATGAGTTCTAAGTAGTCAGAAGGTGCTCATCATGAGTCTCCGGCAGGTCCTTGTGCACCACCCACACCCACAACCACAGCCTGTGTAAAATACACTAAAAACAAAACTTCTCGAGAAGCTGAACAAACAGAAGGGCCAAATGTGCAAGACAAGCGGCCGAAAGCCAATTGGCCGTCAGCTGGTGGTAAGGTGGGCGCTGGAATTGGGAATGCTGCATTAGGGGCGGAGGATGTGAATCTTCCGAAGAACTTACAACAAAATATGAGTCCTAAGCAGTCAGGACGCGCTCATCATTCGGCTCCGGCAGGTTCTCTTGTCCAACCCACAGACACCGCCGGTGTAGAACACACTACTAAAAAAATAAAATAATCCGAGAAGCTGATAAACAGCAGGGCAAAAGGCGCAAGCTAAGAAGCCGAAAGTCAATTGGCCCTCAGTTGTGCTAAGTTGAACTCTATATCTGGTAATGCGAAGATGTTAAGCTTCCGCCACATTTGGGAATCCTAGTGCGTGTGCAACGGTAAACTGTAAATCAGCCATAGCGCTGTATTTAAATTAAATTGCGGCTCCGGTCTAGAAACCCGAGATTAACGGCCGTGGGGATCCGTTGCGCTGACCACGTGATACTCTTTATCCGCAAAAGTTGGCACTAATTTCGCCAACAAGCGGGTTTCGATCGGTCAGTATAGTTTGTTTGCGGACTCAAGCTACGGAGTTTGGTTTACAGTTTATGATAAGGACCAGTGCTGGACTTTTGTGAACACGGCAATGAACCTACGGATTCCATAAAATGTTGGTAAGTCCTTGAGTAGCTGAGCGACTGGCGGCGTCTCAAGAAGGACTCAGCTCCACGGAGTTAGTTTGTAGTAGAAACCCATCAAGTTCAAATACTTAATGGGCAATAGTAAAAGGGTTTGCATTTCCATGAGTGGGCCATTATTTGCCAGTAGCAGAAGGCATAAAAACCTTTAAAGGAATTTTGTTGTTGTTTAAACGTATGATGGTACTACAGTATTTTCAAATGTATGAAGTAACTATAGACGGGGTTAATATTTGTAATAGATTTTTGAACATTTACAAACCTAAACTGCAAGTAACTACAGCGCTATCGCTAATTCACACTCTGCAGATAAATATAGCAAGCACTAAGTGTTCTCAGTGTGCTGTGTCTTCATCAGTCGTTGCCTAGTGACGGATCCCAACAATACCCTCTGCTTCCGTGCTGAGTGCTGACAGTTAAACTGCTACTGGCCCTCGCCAGCAAACTGATACTTGGTTGCGATTCCCACTGGTATCATGATCTTATTTTACTACCTGACGGCTCTCCAGAAGCGTTAGCAGTAACAGATACCAGTTAACAAAGGCTGCTGGATTGCATCAGCAATGAAAGAATAACAAATACACAAGAAACTAACCGTAGAAGCATAGCTACAAACTTCATCGCCGTCATTAATAATGCAAAAACGGCGAAAAATGTTAATAATTCTATACAAGCATTATGAACAACGCAGAACACAGCCAGAGACTGATTAAAGAAGAAAATTATGTGAACTAAATTATAAAATAGGATTGATTTCGCTGAAGACCAATAGGTTGGGCAGAACTATCTAAACAACGACAACAACAACAATAAAGTAATGCAGAAAGTAAATTTAAACAACTGTAGAAACGCTACTAATAACACGCATACTATAAATTCAACCAAGTGGCCTACGACAGCGGCAGATTTCTGCAGGGATTCCCTGATGCGCTGGGTAATTCCCTTCAGCTGAAAGTGCAACGCCCCACTCCAGGTGGTGGTCACAGTAGCGGTTCTCGAGTGCACATTGCCGATCCATCTTCTCCCCTGTCTGCTTCTTAAACGCCTGGAAGCTGTTGTCCATGGTGGAACTGACAGAGAAAGTCATGGGACCAGATGTGTTTTGTGGAGATAATCCTCGGGCAAGAAAAGACCAGGAGCTGCCATTCTTCACATTATTTTTCTTGAAAGCTGATACAAAGTTACATTCTGATACGTTGGCTGAGTCTGAGGAAATTTCCTTATTCTCAGCTTGANGAACAAAGTACAGCAGAAAGTAAATTTAAACAACTGTAGAAACGCTACTAATAACACGCATATTATAACAGAAGGTAAATTCAACTAGCTCTAGAAATGTTACAAGACTGGTTGCTAGGAGTGGATAAAAAATTTATGGCACACCCGTTGACATACGAATGCCGTTATTATAAATCCTCCCTAGGAGTAGTCTTGGTTCTGTCTTGGTTGGTTGCATGACTGGATTATTGGCAGCTTTTGCGAAGACATTACTGGAATGCTATTGTGAAGTTGGCCGCCGGGCAGGCAAGGGCTTGTCAAGGCCCGGTTCTATGGGTATTTGTATCCTGTCCTTGCTGGAGGCAGTTGTGGCGATCAGGAGCATCTGTGCCAGGGTATCTCCTGGGACTGTAACCTGCTTGATGTGCTTAGGGGATATCAGGTTTGCCACTGGAACTGGAGTGTCATTGCGGAAGCTATGGTAGGTGCCGCTGTTATGATTGTGGTCTCTATACTAGTTATTACCTCAAATAAGATGGTCACCTTCATAGCGGGTTGAGCAGGCTTCTCTGCAGCTGGAATGTTCACTTTTGTTGGTATGGGGGCCGGGACAGGGGAAACAACTTTCTTGATTGCAGCCGCAGTAACTGTGACGTTTGGAGTGTTAGGCTGAGTAGGTAGAGCATGATATTTCACGCGGAACGGTTACGTTGTCATTGCTGGCTCTGTGATGGGAGCCTGCTGCTCGAATTCTGCAGGCTTGTGACCAGCAATACTTATGATGTGACATGCTGACTGCGTTGTAAATGTTGAAACAGGATCTCTGGTGCCACATAATCCTGGTGTCTTAGTCTGATGGCCCTTTTTCTTCTTCTCTTGATTGGTAGCCTCTTGTTCAACTTGCTTTCGAGTAACTGTCACAAAAACTGTAACTAGGAGTCTGTGTCCGAACTGCTGGAACTACTAGAGTCTGTGTCCGAACTGCTGGAACTACTTGAACCTCTGTCCGAACTACTAGACCTAGTAGAGTCTCTGTCTGAACTGCTGGAACTGGAGACTGAAAGGTCGGAGATGACACCAACATCCACAGACTTGCTCTTCTCTGTCGTGAGCAGTTTATTTGCCAACTCAACCTGTCCTGTCACGTCCTGCGTCCTCTTCTCCAATTCCTGCTCCTCCTTAGCTATCAGCTCATCTTCTGACGTCGATAAAAGCTTCTTGTACGGCTTACGTGGTTTCTTACTGAGACAGGATGCAACAAACGACTCCAGTTCTCGCAACGTAGACGGCTTCAGAGTTCCAATGTCAACCTCAACATCATCCTGAACAGAAT
>NW_019724800.1:1520-3769 GCF_002891405.2 Cryptotermes secundus | reverse complement strand
TTCTTCCCCTGCTGTTTGTTCAGCTTTTCGAGTACTTTTGTGTTTAGTGTGTTCTACGTCGGCGGTGGCTGTAGGTTGAGCAAGAGGACCTGCCGGAGCCGTATGATAAGCGCTTCCTAACTGCTTAGGACTCATATTTTCATGCAAGTTCGTCGGAAGATTCTCATAGTCCGCCCCTAATGCAGCATTCTCAAATCCAGCGCCCACCTTATCACCGGGTGACGGCAAGTTGGCTTTCGGTTGCTTGGCTTGCGACTTTTGCCCTGCTGTTTGTTCAACTTCTCGACGTCTTTTGTTTCTAGTGTATTTTACACCAGCTGTGGCTGTGGGTGGAGCACATCGACCTGCCGGAGCCGCCAGTTGAGTAATTCCTGACTGCTTAGCACTCACACTGTGATGAAAGTTCGTCGGACAATTCACATCCTCCGCCCCTAATGCAGCATTAGCAAACCTAGCGTCTATAGTGTCACTTACAACGGAAGAATGCACTTCTTTGACAAGACCTAAATTTTCACCAGGATTTTCTTCTTCCGCTTCTCCCTTTCCATCAACTTCTTCCATAGTTTAACTGTACTTGCTTGTTCGAGTCTCCTAACTTGATCCTGTATGACCTGCAGTTGTTCCTGGAAAGATCTAGTATCCGTATGCTGTCCGAGTCCGATCTTGTATTTGACTCTGACGTCCTAGGTGTGCTGGACTTTTTTAAGCCCACAGCTCCATCAACATTTTCTTCGAGTATTTTAGCATACTTCAACTCGAATAAGTCTTGTAACTTACGTGCCATGGCCACCACATCATGATCGGGAGGGTTGTGCTGGTAACATTTTGTGAATATTGTGACATGTAGTGTAGTCTCTTTTTCCGTTTTAGACGGGGTCGTCTCCTCCACAAGGTCCAATCCTTTTGTTGCCGTAGGCTGACAGAAGATCCAACCATTCCCTCCGCGATCTTCACGCTGACAATCCCGTAGATGTTCTTCTTACTAATTCTCCCTTCTTGGTGCGATCGCTCTCCTGATCTACACCCTCCGATGACTTCCTTGGTTGTCACCTTTTCCGTCTGGCATCCGAAGGTTCCTTGGGGAGTTTCCTTCTTGAAGGCATTTCTCCAACGTCGTGCCACTGTCGCGCGACGGGATATCTTCCTGCAGATGGCAGCCAAATTCATCCGGGATTCATGATGTCCTTGGGTCCAAGATTTTCTGACGATATTCCTCCGACGCCACGCCACTGTTGCATGGCGGGACACCTTCCTGCGGACGACGGCCAATTTATTCTAGGGGCCGCATTTTTCCCGTGTAGGGTTCTTCATAATTCGTCGTTTTCTGTCCCTACGCCTTTTCTTCTTCGGTTCTCCGACCGGCATTACTTCGGCGTCTTCTACGGGCACCTCTCGTTGTTTTGCCGCTTCAGGTGTCATGTCCACAGAGGCTGGCTCTTCTTCTTCTAGACGTGCCTTCATCTCTTGCCAGGCCATCGTCTCTCCGACCGGTATTATTTCGGGGACCTCTTCTTGTTGTGCCATTCTTGCTTGGCAGGCCAACGTCTCATTATCTTCGTTAGGAATCGACTGTCGGTTAACTACAACCGCTTTTCCTCTTGGATTTTTCTCCGTCGAATCCTTGAAGGCTGCCGTCTCTTCCTGCCAGGCATTGAAGTCGGCGTCTAATTTTGTAAGCATGACGTCGATTTGTTTTTGATTGACGTCTAATTTTGTCAGGAAATCTTCTCTGTCTTTTTTTCGGTTGGCTTCCATTCTGTCTTCCATCCACACTCGGTCGGCATCTGCTTTTACTTCGTTTGCCCTAATCTCTTTCAGCATTTCTTCCTTCTCCGCCTTCCTTTCTTCCTTCTCGATTTTTCTATCGGCCTCCGCCTTCGCCATCATTTCGATTATTCGCTGCATCTCCATTTTGTAGCAGTAAAATACTCTATGCACAATAATTCAATTATTTGTCGAGGCGTGTTCAAGTTTGTATCCCACTTCTGACACCAGTTGTCACGTATTGGGTGTATAACGCGACGAATAACTTCACGCCGTATTTGATATCATCATCATCATCATCATTAGTAATCTGTCAAGACGACAGGTACACAGTCTCTTTCAAAACAATTCCTCCACTTAATGCGATCTAGAGCTTTCTCCTTCAAATGACAGTATCCTCTTCTGTCCCCAAGGTCATCCAGCATCTTCTTACGTCTTCTTCCTCGTCTTCTTGTCACTTCTATCCGCCCATCTATCTTTCCTTC
>NW_019724800.1:0-239 GCF_002891405.2 Cryptotermes secundus | reverse complement strand
TTTTCAAACCACCTTCTCCCAGTAACTTGAGCACATCTCCAGGTACATCATCATCTCCTGTAGCCTTTCCCTTCCTCATTTCCTTGATAGCTTTTTCCACCTCACTTTGTAAAATATATGGTCCTTTCTCGTCTGTATCTACTTCTTCTTCCGGTTCAACTTCTAAGGTTTGTTATAGCGAATTTTATTTCACGTTCGCTCTTATAATCACACAATTAATAATCTGACAACTACTGCCA
>NW_019724799.1:8603-20808 GCF_002891405.2 Cryptotermes secundus | reverse complement strand
GATATCTTTGTATTATGATTGTGTCTTCATGTGAATCACGGTTGTGTGAAAGCTGATCTCATTACTTGCTGGGAATAAATCTCTCCTTTCTAATATCAGTTTATTAAATAGGAGATGTTGCTGTATAATAATCTGTTTGATCATACTCCTACTCAGCGCTATTAATTAACTTCATTTTTTTAAAACTGGATATGTTGTGCAGGGACTTGCAGCATACCCACCAAATGTCACCCATGCAGAGGTGGTGCCAGCAGCTACATTGGTTTTCTGCAGGCAGAACCGCGCTCTCTACCGCTGCATATTCCCCAACATCTCAGAGCGGAAGCTGGATTCAGTACTGTTACCTGCATGGGATTCATCACCTGAGACATAAAAGAACATTTACATATCAGAGGTAAAGTATTTTAATAGCCATAAGAAAATGACCTAACTTTCTTTGCCTCCATTTTCTAAAGCACCTGAAAGGAAGGCTTGTCATGTCATGTTTAATATATAAACTTGGGACATAATCAATCCTTCACTCTTTGATCATGAGAGCTAGCAAGCAGAGCTGACGATACCCAACATCCAAATTTTAAATATGTATTTATATATTTTCGTACATTTTTATTTGCTGAAACTTGTCTTGTAATAGTCATAATTTTTAAAGATATGAACTCCTGTGAAAAACTTGAAATCGTGATTTAGTGTTCATTGGAGTTAACATTCTCACAGTGATAACTACGAAGATCTCTGTGTTCTGGGATGTAATGAAGAAGGCCACCAACATGCCAGAGGAACGCACTACCTCTGTCTACATGGTCGAAGAGTAAATCAAGAAGGAAAGTAATAAGACTCAGACTGCAAGCTGATGCTGCCTGATTCATTCCGGATTCTTGCTTGGCTTACTCTCAAACCTAGATCATGGAGGCAGTATTTACCCTCCTAAATGTTTGTGGACTTCCAGCTGGAGTGCCTCCCATCACATCCCTGAAGATAGTTCTTGTCGAGATATGGACTGTTGTAGACATGTTAAGCCCATAAGAAACTGACATAAAATGTCTTTCTTGTGTCTGTGTGCATTATAACTCTCAAGATAACTGAAATGTGCAGTGAAATCCCAGTATAACAGCTTTAAAATTGACAGACCTAATTTTCTTTACTGTAAATGTCTAAATGTTGTAATTTCTTGGGAATACCATTCCCACTAAAATTGATTTAAGTGTAACTAGGTCTCTCTCCCTGCTGGAAAACGGGAAATTATAACCAGGCCCCCTGGACTCCAGTGCCACTTCCCCCCCCCCCAAGGAGTGTTTGTTTGTCATGGTTCTGCAGGCCTGTATCAGTAAGGACAGAGTCTAGTGGTGTTGCTGTTAAATTAAGGAAGACTTTCTTTTCGCAGCCGCAAGTCACACTGGACAAACATTAATATCTATGATGCAGAGATATATGTGCTCTGCAAGGACAGTAATATCAGCCTGATGACAGGGGCTATAACAATCTGTCTGAATAATGGTATGAACATATTCATGCCAACCATTTCATTCATCTGTTGATCCAACTACAGGAGCACATTTAGTGAAAAGCAAAACTCAGCATTTCTTTCCCCTGCTTCCCTGAGCTTATATGGCGGCACAGATTTAAACCAGAAAAGCCTTTCGAAGGGACATTTCATGACACGGTAGAATTTTGGTCTCCAGGCTAGAAAGTTGTATTTTATTGTATTACTTGCAATAACAGTATATATACAAACAAAAATCTCAGCTTCTTGTTTTTGTGACATTGTCGCTGTAGTCTCCATGACATCCATCGTGTCAAGCAACTTGTTATAACTCTTTTGAGTTTTAGATGTGGAAATAGTTCAGGCCTCATGCAACTAGGAAATGTACATATTTCTGATTGTACTGTATGTGATTGCAGGTCCTTGACATATTTGGGACAGATGGCTGTAAACAGATGATTAATCCAGGACTGGGAAATCTACAAAGCCTTCTGACTGCAAATGCACAGCTGGCCCCAGAAGCAGCGTCACCATCAGGCAGGAGGGCAAATAAGAGGCCCCATTTTTCTGTGTTCACCACTATGAAGACGTGCGGTGGAAAAAGAAGACGCATGTCTGCTGCTCAAGAAGTCGAGACCATGCTGCTTGATGGTTTTGCTGCAGATGAAATTGATGAGGCTTCCTTTATTTTCAAATGTAATGACACTGCATTTTGATCAATGGACATACTTTAAATGTATTATTTATCGCATTATTTCTTTAATTTGCAATTACTATTTTTTTTTTAAATTGTTGCGGACTGGATATCAAAATACTTGCATCCATTGGAAGACATCATGAAAAAATTAAGCCTCTATTTTCTGGTGTTAAATTAGGCATAATCTTGTATAGTTTTAATGATAAGTTCATCCTCCTGATTAATTGTAAGCATTTAATAAGCAGGAACAGCCAGATGCAGGCAGCTGTCTGGCCTTTCCACTCCAGTCTGTGTGTGTCAAGTCCAGGGAAGAGAACAGTCAACTTTATTTTATGACTATTTTAATTAACTACCAATGGAGTTTCGTAGTTAATTAAAATAGTCATAAAATAAAGTTAACCGTGGAAACCAAATGATTCAAAATAAGCAGAGCTTGAGATATATTTCAAGCTTTCTCATTATTCTAATCCTCTTAACATCATCCTTAAAATAACACAGTTCTAAATCTGAAGGCATGAATTGTGGCAAAACTGTTGCAAATTATAAAACAGCTTATATTTGAAATCTTAAGATTGACAGCTTCAACATAACTAACAAACAGACAGCAACCCTTAAAAGTACAGCAGTTACTATATGTAACACGTGGTTCAATATTAACTAAACTGCATTTCATTTCATATGATTCTCAGAGTGTAATTACTTCCTGAGACGTCTTTGTAGCACAGGCATACTGGTTTTCCTAAGGGAGGAACTGAATTTTCAAAAATTACCCCACATCCGCAATGATACTGATCAAAAATTTCTCAATCAGATATCAGTATACAGTAACTTGTTATTGCAAAAGGCCATGGTAGAGCAAATGAACAGTTGCCATTTAGATAAAATACTAACGTGTGGATGTAACCTTTGTACTTTTATACACTCTTGGTGACAGTTTCATAACACCACGTATGTACATGCGCTTGCGGCTGTGAATAGGTTAATTTCAGGCTTCAAAGCGTTAATGTCTGAGAGTGTAGGCAATTGTCTGTTACATACAATTGGTTATCACATTCTGACAAGTGACATCTGAACATGTAAACATAACAGAATGGAAGAAGACTAGTAAAGAAATTATTGTAAACATCTATAAATATATCAAAAATGCCAAAGTACATCTCTAAGTTAGCGCAGTATGCTTATCATTCTCGCAACTTCATTTGTTCTTTTTATGAAGAATTTTCTTCAGGTTTTTTGACATGAAGTATGGTTTCTCTGCTGTGCTGTCATTTCTCTCTCAGTCTTCCACTGCAAAAGAAAGTAATTTCATTCTTATTCCAATAAAATTTATGGAGATAAGTTAGAGTCAGATGGTCCTGATTCAATTCTAAACACTCCACAGTATGCAGCAACCTTCTACACTTTTGGGGGGTCCTTGGCTCAAATCTTGACCAGGACACTGGCTACACTGAGGATTTCATAGTCTTCCTTAGTCGCACGAGACAAACGATGGAATAGTGCCTCTGTAAGGTCACAACTACTTCCTTCCTAATCATCAGTCACCCACCTTTCTACCATCTGATGCTATACCGTGTGATATAGAAAGCATCATAAAATAGCCATGAAAGAATATCTTATAGTGTCATTCATAACTGCAGGAGTGAACAAAACTATACTGTCACATGTTGGGGTGACTTAAGATGGGGTTTGGATTGGATGATTGGATTTATTGCACCTCATACGTCCACACAGTTCAGCGTTACAGGTAACAGAGCTATTGTTATTCTACACACTTTCCAGTTCACTGTTGCACACACATTAGGGTCCTCAGTCCTCATTAGTCATATTCTGGCAACAGATTCTTCACAGTTTGACTGTAACTTCGAACTGCACATGGAGTCTCTTATTCACCACCTCATTCAAATGCACAACATGAGGCTGCAGTCCCCAAGTTTTACCAAACATCCCCCTGCATGTCCAAAAAGCCTGATAGGCTTTGTTAATGATTTTGTCCAGCTGCTTTTTCCATGTCAGTCCCTTGTCTAATATTAGACCAAGGTACTTGACATCGCTAGAGAGCTGGATTATCTTGTTGAAGACAATCGGTTCCTTAAGACCCTTTACTTTTCTCTCCCTAGTAAATGGTATGATTACCATCTTGTTGGGATTGATAGAAAGACGTGCTCTTTCACACCATCGTTGGACCATGTACAGAGCTGTTTGAAGATGCTCTGATACGGTCGAAAGGGATTTTCCATTTATGAGGATTGCTATGTCATCAGCATATCCTACTGTATAATACCCATTATCATTAAGTCCCCAAAGGAGATCATCAACGACCAGGCCCCCCTGCAGGCAACCCCTAGACGCGGATGCCCCCAGGGTTTCTCCTGATAATGTAGCATCTATGGTTCTGCTTTCCAGCATAGCACTGATCCACCTGCATATTGCAGGATCTATGCCATGCCTTCCAGCAGCCTGTTTGATTATATCAAATGAGGTTCTATTGAAAGCTCCCTCTATGTCCCTCTATGTCTATGTCTATGCGGGTTTCGGTGTAGAGGATATGTCCTCAACGCCCCATCCCTGATATGCCTATCCACTATTTTCTCCATCATTTTCAACAAGAAAGAAGACAGGCTCATAGGATGATAAGCCTTAGCCTCGGTATAATCAAGTTTCCCGGGCTTTGGGATGTCACATTAACTTGCCTCCACGCTGTGGGGATGAAACCATATGCCATGCAGGCTCTATATATGTGGCATACGTGTGGAACTAAAAGTTCTGCTCCATGCTGCAAAAGTGCCGGTACAATTCCATCTGTCCTCATGAGTCTGGCACCGCCTGGTACATCACTGATCTCCTGGCACTGCCTCCTCCACGAGGATCGCTTGGCTTTCCTTATTTCTTTGTTGTTACAGGTAAGAGCTTCCTTGTAGGTGTCCCACTGTCCTGTTCTTTTAGCTGTATTAAACAGCCTTCTCGTTTTGGTTCTAAGCCCACTCAGCGGTTTACTCCACCAAGGCGCTCTCCTTGGTCCGCGAGTGGTCTTAGCCGGACAATTCTGATTAATGGACGAGATAATAGCCCGTTGCAACAGGTCAACGGACCGATCAACATTCTTTACTGTGCGTATATTTTGCAAGACGGTCTCTAGCTTTACCTTTATGTCGTCTTTGTAGGACTCCCAATTGGTTCTCTTAGGATTCCTATAAGTAGCTTGATCTACTGTAATGTTGCTTAGTTAAAAGCATATATATCTGTGATCCGATAGGGATGGCTCATCAGATACATGCCAATTACTTACCAGGTTTCCTATGTCATTTGTCCCTAGTGTCAAATCAATAACCTCCTTCCTATTGCAAAACCACAAAGGTAGGTTCGTTACCATGATTTAGAATATTCAGGTTCGAACTCACCAGAGATTCCATAAGGCTCTCTCCCCTTGGGTTAGTGCCGGTGCTCCCCCACAAGATGTGGTGCGCCTTGGCATCACGCCCAATGATGAGTTGCCTTTTCCTGCTACAGCAGTAGTCTATGATGTCCCTGATTTCCTTAGTTGGTGGTGGTTCATCCAAGTCATACGGAAGGTAGACTGAATCAATAATCAGCTCCCTGCTGCCTCCTCAATACGGGTATGTTAGCCTTACCGTTGTTGCATCCATAGAACAGAGCTCCAGCAAAGGCAAGGCATTAACATAATTCCTGATATAAACACAAGATCTTGCATTATTACTGGGCACAGCAGAGTAAACTGTTCCCCCTGTGTTAGTTAAGCCCCTTATTTGACCCTTGTATAACCAAGGTTCCTGAATAAGTGCTATATCTGCCTTACCCTCAGCCAGTTGTTGGTACAGAGCTGCTGTGGTGTAGGTTGATTTGAAGAATTTCATGATCTCTTCAAATTGGGGAGGGGTCAATTTCCATCTTACGTCCCTCTCCATCCTCGGACTGGGTTCCGTGTGAACGGGTCCCCTGATCCGCCTTGCTTTGGTCATCCGGGGGGCTGGGTATCTCACCCCCTTCCTCCTTAGAGACCGCGTTAGAAGATACTGTATCTGTCGCAGGTTCTACCCGGTGTTGAACTTCAGGATGATCCAGCACCTTAACAGTCCCCTATGAGAGTCCTGCAAATATTTTGTAACTGGTGCTCTGTATAATAGTATGGGAGTCCCGGTCTATGAATAAGATGAGCCTTTGGCCTTTCGACTCAGACTGCTTATCGAGTACCCTCCAGTTCTCAGTATGAAGTCCTAGATTGAGGTCTGCAATCAATTTCAGCAACTTTTCCTGATTCTGGGAAATTTTGTCCCTAGTCTGGAGAGCCACTTTAACAGGCTTGAGCAGGTTCCTGGCATCAGTAGCCTTCAGCCTGGCCCCTTATTCCAGCCTGTGGTTGTCAATGGCTTTGGTGAGCCATTGACCAGACTGTGGTCAGCACATACATAAATAAGTGCACATCCCACTAGTCTGTAGGATTTCAGGTGTGGTAGTTCTCCCTTTGGAGTCATCTTCGGTAAGCTCATCCTCAGGATGTGTCCTTGAAGATAGCTACCTTTATATTGATCAGAGCCTCCTTGTAAGTCCCTGGGCCTTTTCGGAGTTCTGGCCGTTTCTGTAGGGGTACTGCCCTCCGACCTTGGCCTCTTAAAGGTGCTGGGGGGGGATTTCTTCCTGCTTGGACAAGCTTTCATTTCCTGGTTGCTTACTGCTCCCAGTTCCTGCTTTGCTTGCCTCAGCTCTTGCCTTTTTCAACTTCCGTCTAGCAAATCCAAACAAGGCTTTCTTCGCCAGACGGGGTCCACCTACTCCAGAGACTAGGTGTCCCAGTCCTTCTCCTGCTGCAGGTGTGTTAGAAGTACTAGCTCCCTGCAGTGGTGTGTCAGTACTACTGACCCTCAGGAGAGTAGTTTTTGGTTTTACCTCTGGCAGGTTTTGAACCACTGGTTCATCCTTGCCTTTGGCTGAAATTTCAACAGCAGGTTAGCTGGTTGCAACTGGGCCCCTTAGTGGTTCACCAGAGCTTCCAACCCCCTGCTGAAGCATTTCTCATAGGGATCCCCTTGGAGGAGGGTCCTCTTCAGTTCCAGGTCTTTATGACTGGTTTTTAATTTGGTTCCTTTATTCATATCAGTCCCACAAGTTATGGGGATTTAAAAGGTCACCACCTGCAATGCCCCATATGGGTGGAAGACATAAATACAATGGGTGCTGCCTGGTGCCCTGAGGGGATCATTCAAGACACTGGCTAATTACCACCCCAGTGCCATGCAGCCCTCAGCATGATGCCTCACACCTTGGCTTATGTGGTTTGGTCGTGTAGTAAATGCAACCCTCACAAGCCTCCAGGACCAAGAGTGCATGTTCAGGGCGAGAGGGGTATCCCAGATGATAAATGGGAGTGGGTACCAGTTAGTCATGAGGTTGCGACCAGGGCATCCTACACGAGATTATCACCTCTGGGGGTTGCTTCTGAGCTCCCCCATTCCCACCCCTTCACGTGGGTTGGTCAAACCATTTTAGAGTGTTGAGCCCTAAGGCTTGCGACACCTTATCAGTACTCTAGGGAGACAACTCAAATAGCCATAGCTACCCCCATAGGAGTGCTCTCCCGCGTTCGACCCGGGTACACCGTAGTGACATCCAAGAGCCATTATGCCACCGCGCGGGAAGCTCTGGTCATATAGCCATCGGCTTTATGGAAACTCAGCCCTGGAAGGTCATGCTGATCCATACACCCAAGACTGTTGTTGCCCGGCAGGAGAACAAGGAGGCGTTCCAAAGCTGTGTCCCCACCAAAGACACAGCCGTGGCTCGGCCAACCTCACCGAGGATGACGTCATTACCACCCCGCCGACCTAGATGTATATTAGGTGTTATTAAAGTTGATTGTAAATAAATACTGTATTTACCACCATCATTTATGGACATTCTTCACTCAGAATGTTGTATCTGAAAGTTGTGGTGCATAAAATATGCAAATACTGCTCTTCAGAATATTATTCCATGTATTATATTGAGGCAATTACAATGTGAATGCAGTGTGGCAATACGGTATGAATATTCATGCCTATGAATTCCCCTATGCTATTCCTTGATGAACACTAAGATAAAAATGCTCCTTGATAATATTTTTATCAATATGTACTTTTCATGGAAAGCGTGATTAATGTTCCCTATACCAGGTCACAGCGTATTTCTAAAGTTAAATGCACTATCTGCAAATATTGTGGCATATTTGCTTAAGGCAGAATTGTGACACCAGCAGAAACAGCTGTTGCTAAGGAACGGCCCTGCAAACAACGGCCTATGCCATACAGTGGTTCAGTAGCGATCGCATGGTCACCCCAACAGACACGAACAAAACAGTGGAATATCTGTGGGAAGTGACGTTTTCTGTGCGGCGTGTAATGAAATGTTACAAGCAGAACAAGTTAGAGAACTGCTGTAGTTCAGTCCCTGTGAGCGATTCCTCTTAGAAACTGGTAGCTGAGGGCTGGGGATAGTTCAGGAATCCAGAGGAAGGAGAACATCTGCCATTGGAAGCTGCTGCCAAGCAACAGCAGTGAAGACATAACTACAGACACTAGTGTGTGTAATAATGAACTGTAAAGTGTAGTCATGCACTGTATCAAAATGGGCAATAAATCCTGTCTATAGTCACACTGTATACATGTGACAACTGGTGTCAGGAGTGGGATTGGGTTGATTGATCGACTGGATTGAATTATGGGATTGAAGATTGCATTGTGTACTTACAGCAACATATCACGGAAATGGAACAAATGATGGCACTCCTGGCCGAAATAAGAACCAACCAAGAAATGCTGGCCATAATGGAAGCCAAGATCAAAGCCAAGGCAGACACCAATATGAGGAAAACAAAGGCTGAAATAAGAACCAATCAAGGAAGGATGGAAGCCAAGATAGAGGCAAGTAACAAGAAGTTTGAGGTCATTCAAGGTACTTGGTCTCTTAGACGGATGCCCACCATGCTAAGATAGAAAGTAACCTTGTGGAATGGATGGCCACAATGAAAGCCAGTCAAGAAAGGATGGAAGCCTTGATGGATGTCAGTCCGGAGAACAGAGGACTGTCTAGAATAGATTGAGGTGAATCAGGGAAAAGTAGAAGTGAAGATGGAATCATGTCTAGAAAAGATGAAAGTGAAGACTACTGCGGCACTGGAGATTGGTATGGGGACCAGTGTCTGGCTATCAGGCGCTGCAGACAGCTCAAGAATCAGACCCAGGATGATGGTGGGTCTTGACAGAAGTTGGCCGCTGCCTGAGGACGGTTGAACTGCAGTCCCATTTGTGCACTGCGCAAGCGATGTATTTGTAGGGGACCTGGCAAGACAACCAGCAGCGGCATCAGAGAATGAAGCAAGAGATGGCAGCTACATCTGGGAAGCATGAACGCATTATAAGAGGCCCTGGGACAAACTCTCGAGTTGGAGGTTGTGAAGTGAGCAGTCAAGATTTCCATCAGGTTGTGGAAAGTGAGTGACTGGACATTGTGGAGGGGTTGGACCCCTTCGAAATGAAAGAAGAGAAGTCAAGAGCATAGCCTTTGGAAAAGATGAAAAGGTGGTATGCAAGTAGGCTACTTGGGACAAGCTGCCTCAAGGAGGGAGCAGCAGAAGCAGTTGGGGAATAATCACCATGAGAACTGAGTCACAGGGAAGGAAGACAAGGCTGATCACAGACATCACAAGCACAGCCCGTGGAAAGGATGAAATGTCAATAAGCATGTATGCTACTTGGGGAAGAGCAGCCTTAAGGAGGGAGAAGTGTGGCATATTTGCTCAAGACAAAATTATGAGGCCAGCAGAGACAGGCGTTGTTAGGGAATAGCTCTGCAAACAATGGCTGTTGCTAGCCATTGGTTCAATAGCAATCACATGGCCACCCCAACAGACAAACACAACAATGGCATAACTGTGGGAAGCAGTGTTTCTACATGGTTCATCCTGATATGTTGTAAGCAGGTGTTGCAGTTAGTCAGAGAATTGTGGCAGTTCAGTCATTGTGAGCTATTGTTGTTAAAAACTGATAGCTGAGTCCAGGACCAGTTTTGGAACCCTGAGGAATGGGAACGTCTTCCATTGGAGGCTGCTGCCAAGCAGCTGCAGTGAAGACATGACTGTGGGCACTAGTGTGTCTGTGTGTGTGCGTGTTTAATAGTGAACTGTAAAGTGTAGCAATGTGCTCTGTCAAAGTGTACAATAAATCCAGTCATCAATCCAAAATGCATACATAATCACACTCCATGCACATGACAATACGTCAGTCAAAATTTTCTCAGGAGTAAAAATATGGCATTTAATCCCCCCAACCCCACCAAATGGTTAGAAGCAGGAGTGCATGAATTTTGGAGAGATATACATTAGGTGAATATATACAATATGTCATGAGTGTATGGACAAAATTATGTGGCTCAGGATAGGGTGCAAGAACAGGCTCGTGTGGGCACAGTGAAGCATGGTCTGGTTCGTAAAAGGCAGGAAACTTTTGATAAACTGAATGAAGGTCTTCAAAGACTGGTCCATGGAATTACTAGTTAGTCATACTTCTATACTGAATAGCCCTATATACTACACAGCTGCTGGCAAGTTACCACACACAAACAAGGACAGCTATCAGTAAGCAGTACAGCCCTTGCGAAGATATGTGGCACTGGCATTCCAAACCACTTTAATGCAGAGTAATATTTTGAAAACATCTTTAGAACATTTTTCATTAGGAGTTTTGGTTCTCATAGCAATGGTTATGTAGGGTTCTTTCTTCTATAATGCTTTGGTGTTCAGTGAAAGTCAACCCATGTTTGGAGGGACATTCCACCTCCATCTTCAGGGTTGAAGAATAAGCGAAGCAAGAAACCAGTGTGAAGCAGGTAGCAAGCAAATCCTTTTCTGGTTATGCTGTGTAGTCCGTTGAAAGCCAACCAGCATTTCAGAGGAATATGTCACCTCCCTCTATACGGGAGAAAACCACTCCAAGCAGGACACAGCATGAAGCAGACAGCAAGCAAAGCAACACATATCTCCAGAATGTTGGCTTACACTGGACTACATGATGTTATATTCCAGAAGGTAGAATTCTTCAAGATCACACATGATGCATGTCTAAGACTGCAGAGTAATAATACACCTTATATTGTGGTGGCACTGTATAAGCAGAAGAGTTTCTCAGGACAAGAAAGATTGGACAACACACCTCCAACATGTCTGGTACATAGCAAGACAGAAGTAAATGTTTCTAGTACAGAAAAATGAATGGCACACAGTTTTTCAAATTATGTAACATGCTAGAAGCTTTGATTTAACATGTGTTAAGACACAAAAACAGATCTTACAAAGAACACTGTTAGAAATAAATTGAAACAGTGTGAAATAATGGAATTGATCTAAATGACCTGTAGAATAATCAGCAAACCACCACGAACATGTACATTCCACCCACCATGGACAACTTTGGGTAGATGAGCAGGGATGCTGCAGAATCTCTGGGCCTAAAAGTCATCTTTTGAGTGACCAGATCAAGATTCATTCATTCATTAGTACTCTGTCAAGACAACAGGTCCACAGTATCTTCCAAAACAGTTCCTCCCCTTGATGTGATCTAGTGCTTTCTCCTTCAAATGAAAATATCCTCTTCTGTCCCCAAGGTCATCCAGCATCTTCTTACATCTTCTTCCTCGTCTTCTTCTATCTGCCCCTCTATCTTTCCTTCAATAACTTCTTTTAGAAGGCAGTTACCATGTAAGATATGACCAATCCAATTAGCCTTCCATTTTCTTATTTCGTGTAGGATATTCCTCTGCTCACTGACTCTAAATAACACTTCTTCATTTCTCACATAATCGGTCCAACTGATCTTCTCCAACACCACATTTCAAAGCATTCCAGGTGTTTCCGATCTACTGCCCTAAGTGTCCAAGTTTCAGCCCCATACAAAGCCATGCTCCAAATGTAGCATTTCACTAGTTTCTTTCTCAGATTTAAGTCCAATTTGCTGGTAAAAAGATTCTTCTTCTTGCAATGCAGC
>NW_019724799.1:0-8135 GCF_002891405.2 Cryptotermes secundus | reverse complement strand
CATCCCAATTGCATCCCTGGTTCCTTTTCCTCTTCTAAATCCAAACTGATCTTCTCCAAGTATATCCTCCATTTTCCTTTCAGTTCTTCTTTTAAGTATCTTTGCTGTATGTGCCATACGGCTTATTGTGTGATGGTCGCTGCATATTGTAGCTTTTGTCTTTTTCTTTAAGGCAATCATTGTCACTTCTGTAAAGTCCTTGGGCCACTCCCCAGTTTCATACATGGTGTTTATTAGTTTTGTCAATGTTTTCAAACCACCTTCTCCCAGTAACTTAAGCACATCTCCAGGTACATAATCATCTCCTGTAGCCTTTCCATTCCTCATGTCCTTGATAGCTTTTTCCGCCCTACTTTGTAAAATATATGGTCCTTTCTCGTCTGTATCTACTTCTTCTTCCGGTTCCATTTCCAAGTTTTCTGGCCGATTAAGTTTATCATGTAGTTCTGTAACATAATTTTCCCAAATTTTCAGCACTTGCCTCTGATCTACTATTCTATTACACTGGGAGTCTTCGATGCCGATATTTTGAATCACATGGTTCTCATTCCATCCTAGTTCTTTTGTCTTCATGTACATCAAATCATAATGTCCTGTCCTTTGAAATTGTATAATCTCATTACATATCTTCTCAAGATATTCCTTTTTGGCCCTGTCTGTGGCTCTTTTCAATTCAATCCTCAGTCTCCTGTATTTCCTCCTGCCTTCTTCACTGTTTACATTCTTCCATTTCCTTTGCTCCTCCATTTTACTCATCATCAAATGTGTAACCCCTGGTTTTCTTGCTATCTTCTCAACTTTACCAACCAATTCACTAATAGTATCTAACATGCATTCTTTTATATTGTTCCACTGCACTTCAGCATTCCCACTTTCACTATCAATTGCACTGAGTTTCTCTTCTAGGGTCTCCTGCACGCTTTGTTTTTGAGCATATAACTTCTCCAAAACCCATCTAGGTCTGCGATTTTCGAATCTTATAATTTTCTTCAACCTGGTTCGAAACTTGGCAACCAGTAAGTTGTGGTCAGAGTCAATATCTGCCCCAGGCAGCGTCTTCACATCCTTCACACTGTTTCTGAATCGATGTTTCACAAGGATGTAGTCCAGCTGATGCCGCCTCCAATCCCCAGGTGCCTTCCATGTGTAAAGTCTTCTCTTTTGCTTCTTGAACCAAGTGTTGGTAACGATCAGTCCATTTCTTTCACAAAAGTCAATAAGTATTTGACCCGTGATTCCGTCTTCCTAGTCCATGTGATCCAACAATATTATGATGAATCATATCAGATCAAGATACAAGACAAAAAAATGTTCTCATAGAACATAACAGCTCTGAATTTGTACATTATCAATAAGTCCTGTGGATGAAGTAAGCTTCACCTGTGGTTCTGGAAGCAGGTTGTTAGGGTTCTTGTTCTGTAAGGCAGTACATGGTTTGTTATGAGAGGCTAAGCTTGTGACTCATTCACAGCTTTGGCCTGTAAAAGGAAAAGAGAGGTGCTGAAGAAGATAAGTAAAGTCACTACTAATGCAGGAAATGTCCAGGCCGTCTTCAAACAGCAGGTTCATTTAGTGTCATGCCATGGTTCTTGTCCTATAGGGTGTAACCCCTCGGAGAAAATATGATTTCAAGGGGGTGCAGAGCATTTTGGTCAAAAATGAATTTTACTCAGAATATTATGTTGCACTTGTAAGCTGTGAATTGTCATAAGTATCCAGGTTTGCAATTGGATGTTTTTTGGTTCAGGTATATGCCTCGGTATCCTAGTTGTGTGCAGATAGCTCTGTACTGTTTTCCTCGACTAGCACAATGCCAACTTCCTGTTTGCTCCAAAAATGAAACATTGCAACTACTGGACACTGAGACCAATCTTTACTTTGCTTCCTCTGAGATCAAACTGAGATGTGGTAGCAAAACACAGTGGCAGCTCTCTCAAAAATAATTAAAATATTGTGTATTATATTTAGCTCTTTATTATCATTATTCATATTTCCTGGGATGGAGTTATTATATACTTATATTTCTGTACTTTCTAGATCATAAATAATGGATTGATCGTAAGATTGTACACTGAACTTGTTAAAATCCCCTTTGTCCTCGACATGCAAACTTCTGGATGTACAAGTGGCATAAGAACTATTTCCCATCAGAAGTATTTGAAATTTTCATTGCAGAATAGCAAATGCTGTGGATTATATGAACAACAAACTGAGGTTCACTAGCTAATATGACGTGGCGGAGGGTTTCAAAGGCGCTAGGTACAGTGAGTCACTCCCTCATTGGCAACATGTGGCTTACTAATATTGTGGGAGGATGCCATTTGAGGGTAGTGAATATTGTGTGTCACTCACTCAGTGGTGGCAGCAAGGGTAGGTTTACATCGAGTTCTTCCTCTGTAATTTCTTGGTTATTTCAACTGTTATTGTGGGGGTAATAACCCTTAAAGTAGCTGAATAGCCCAAGAGAAGAATATAGCGGCAGTAACATTTGAAGTGACAGTGGATATAATAAAACAGCTTGTAAAAGGTGAAACTCTCTCCCCCTTGGCAGTGCTCTTGACTTTAACTGTTCAAATATTGGAACAGTTACGAAGGACAAAGAATTTTGGAACATGCGAAAGCTTCACTTCAGTGCATTGAGCAGTAATTACAAAAAAGGAAAAGAACTGGTGATACTGAGAGAATGGAAAATCTGTTGATGACACTGGTGATCAGAATCACACACACATTCCTTAGCACCAAATCTATGTCATAAGCCTTATTTGATAACAAAAATCTGTGAGCCTGTGCGAACATTTAAAAGCAACTGATCTTGGAAATAATGCACTATTTCTCCAAGCAAATTGTGGGAGGTTTGTGTTATTTTATTCTAGAGCCTGCCTGCATAGCATAAGTGAAAGGTGAGCAGCTAGTGTTGACGAAAAGGCAGCAGCATATTTTATGATATTTGACAAGACTGTGAAGGAGAATAACACCTTTTATCAAACTTTCAACATTGAAGAAACATGACTTTTTACCCCCTATGGAAAGAATCACTGACTTTAAAGCTGCTAAGGACTGCCTCACTGTCTTTCTCTGCAGTTTGTCTATCAACCTGAAAATTCTCGTGTATTAAAAAATAAAGCATACCAGTTACATGGATGGAAGATAAAAGAGGACAAATTTTCAAAAACTGGTTTTACATACATTTTGTGTCCACAGTGAATTTTACTGTGCAAAGAAAGAATTATCTTGAAAATTTTGTAGTTGCTTGACAGTGCTCATAACATTTGTATAATATTCATTTTGACATTAGAGTTATTTTCCTGCAAATCCGTCTTCTTTAGCATAGCCCATAAATCATGTATCATCCAGTTTTAAAGCCTTCAAGCAGTGAAATCCATAGAAAAGGAGAAGCATAAAACCCTCGGTGAATTCTGGAAGGAGTTCAGTCCTAAACATGGGATACAGTTGCCATGAGGTGAAGAAAACAGCAGTAAATTTTGCCTTGAGAAATGATATTGTGACATGTTGCGCAATGGAGAACCCCCCTCCCAGCAGTGACGTCACGAGTACAGCTCAGCCACCGACATTCAATGGAAATTCAACGTGAAATGTGTAGTCTACTGACAATAGCGTGATTTGATTTGCGAATAGGGTTATAAATCGTGAAACCCCGCAACAGTGTAAATAGATTATTGCGATTAGGGTTATAAAGTGTGAAACCCCGCAACTGTGTGATAAGTAATTGTAGCAGTTACTTGTAGGTTGTTGAATAAACCAATTAAAAATCTCTATGGCGTCTTCAGTAACAAAACACGTTACAACTGGTATCAGAAGTGGGATTTGGACTTACACATGTGACCAACAAGATTCGAACTCAAGACACGTGACAATTTGGTGTCAGAATTGGGCCACAGAACTAACCATATCTTTTCAGGGCCTGACATAATTTTCTTCGTCACAGGCTGATATCATGTAACAGTGGGATCTGTCAGGGTTATAAGGTTCTGTGATGAAAATACTTAATGAAACATGATGCACTGTTCAGAGATATTTTCTTCTTTTTGAGCCTGTGACAGGCTTCCTGTTTTTTCCAACAATGTTCTTCCTCAGCTGAACCAGTTCATAGCTGCTATGAGGAACTAGCTCCAAATTATATACAATTAGTGTATTGCTTATTTTTATGATTTTATTCCCCTATGAAATGGTTCTCATCAGTGTGGCTTCTGATAAAAATTCATCATTCATTGCTTAGTTTTGTGTGTAAGATGCTTCAGCTACATTTTCACCCATTTGAAGTATAGAAATGATCAAAATCAAACATGTTAGTACACTTGAGACAAGAGGAAAATGCTAGTATGCTGTTGTATATACGAACTTCTAAGCCTTGTAGGAAAGAAAACAAATTCTTGGAAGAACTAATCGCCTACTTTCCTTTAATACACGATTAACCGCACAGAAAACAAAGAAGAAACATGGGGTGGAACAGACATGCAGACAGCAAGCTGATCTCATAGTCTTCCTAAAAAAATTAAGGGGACACACACAGACAGAAGGTGATTTCATAATCATCCCAACGAAAATTATAGGGGATACACAGACAGATGGACCTGAATGAATGGATACACCATGACGACGTATGGGGGTGCAGATGTGTAACTCCTGGCATTACCTACAGCACTGGATAGGAGGTAAGTGATCAGCGTCATGCCTTGGCTGCTGTACCCTCAATGAAAAAAACTCCAGTACCCATTGGTTAGGACGCTGGATGGGCCTCAGAACCAGTAGGGACACTATTAAAATGTGAAAAATCTCTGACACATTCAGAAATCCAATCCCAGTTCCTCAGTTGCCCAGTCTAGGCATGTTGTACTGATTGAGATAGGTAATTATTAAACTTACATTTTGACAAATGACTCAAGCAACTCTTTCTAAATTAGTGACTCACCTCTTTATATGGTCAACATGCGATGCTTCCATCTTGCTCCGTAAGCCTTTTATTTTGGATCTGAGGACAAGAATAATGTTCTCTGCCCCCATTCCATAACTTGCCTCAGGAAGAATTTCATCTTCAGTTCTTTCATGGTGAGGGATATAAACACTATATAAGGGAAAACATTAAAGGCTTAATACTACAGGAGAGAACAGATGGCAAAAAAAAAAATAGTTTCTTACAATAAGGTGATAAGACAATTTCCGTGTAATTGATTTTTTTGGGGTGAAAACATAAATACCTTAACAAATCAACATAATATTAAATCCTATTAAGGTAGTTGCCACAGAATTAAGAGATACCTAACTATGTTCACGTCTTTATACCAGGATACTGGGAAAAATTGTAATATGTGGGCAGCTAACAAACCTTTAAAAATATGTAGCGAAGTTCAGATATTAGCTTAAAAAGAAGGTAAAATTGTCCTTGTGCTTACCTAGTTGAGCACTACACCATGAAGTCATGGGGGAGTTGTGAAAGTTGTTCTCCCATATTAGAGGAACAAAATTAATTTAGAGTGTTTAAGAACAGGATGCTGAGGAGAATATTTGGACCTGTGAGAACTTACATGAAGCTGGAGAAAACTGCACAATGAGACACTTTTCAGTTCATATTTTTGTCATACATTATTAGGATGATCACATCAATAGGATGGAAGAGATGGAGCATGAAGCACATGTGAGGGAATGTCAAATATATACAAAATTTAGTCAGAAAATCTGAAGGGAAGAGCTACTTGGAATGCTTAAGACTATAGACTGTAGGACAGTGAAGTGAATGTTTAAGAAATATGGTGAGGGGAGTTGAACTGGTTGACCTGTCTCAGGCTAGGAAGCAGTGGCTGACTCTTGCAAATATGGTATTATCCCTTCAAGTTACATAAAGGGCAGGAAATTTATTGATTATCTGAGACATTGACCCATAGTGTTAGCTATTTCATATTAATGCTAACCAATTTGAAATTGTTAATGAACTCATACACTAGCATTTTATAGTGGTCGCTGAAAGAGAATTTTATGATACATGATGAACTGACCATTAAAAGAATCAATTTTAGTTAGTTCAAATCAATTGTTTGGACAAAATTTAGATCCAATCGACACTTAACAGGGGGATTTAACCAAAGGTATTCCAAAATGTTCCCTATTTACCTGCTCACTGAATCCACCTTGTTTAAGTGTGGAGGTTCAGTTCTGACACTTCTGGCACTGCTAATTATATGGGAACTGATATCTGACTTTTGTCTAGACTCATTCAGTGACACAGTGTGTTACAACTGCCAACAAAAACAGAATCTGTGACAAAGACCTCAATAATTTAAATTCAGTAGCTGAAGTAAGATAAAAGCCGTGCCTGGATCTTGCTGGAAGCTGATCATTTTTGCATGTGAAATTCTCGTTCTTTGAAAATCTCTCCTGATTTTTCTGAAATTAAAACAAAGAATATTAATGTTCAAATTGGAAAAAAAAAAAGACATATATACTACAGATATCTCAGACAATTGACCTTCAGCAAAACACACACCATTATGCCTTCAAACTCTTTTAGTAATATAGTTCCTATGTTTTCAATTCTAGTTCTGCATTTAATTTGTTGAATTCTTCTTCCTTTTGCAATAGGTTCTTTTACATTGTGATTACATAAAATGAGAATTTGCTTCGCAAGGAGGAAAATTACAAACTTAGAACATTACAGCCATACAGCTATATGAGATATAATGATCGATAATGATTATATCCGTATCGATCCGTATGATCCGTATGTACACCTACATTTAAGGTTCACTGATTTCTGTTAAGTCTGTTACAACGATTACAGTACCTGCCGCTTTTCTATTCACAACCACACTTCAAACCCTTCCTGTGACATTCAGCACCTATACTCCACACAAGATGGCAGCACAAGTTATAAGCTCAAATGGCGTAGTAATTTCGTTCATTTCGATATAGTGTACACGCAGAATCCACGGTTCTCAACTGGCGCGGGCTTCAATTGCGGCGTTTTTAAGCTGAGGTTTAATTGCCCGTCATTTCGAGAAAATGACAGCTAGGTCTTTTTTAAAAATACAAACGACATGAGCATATGAAACATGTACTAGATGTGTGTTTTATGAGTACTGCAATCTAATGTTAGTAATCGCTAGTATGAAACTTTGTGTAGACGTTATGTTATGTTGCCAGTCATTGTTCATCTGGTATTTAAGGCATGAAATTCTGTATGAATACAAATTATATATATGTTTAAGAAATTAGTTACTATAAGCATAATAAATATAGGTTGACAAGCAGTTTCGTTATCACGAAACAAATTACTTCCAGTTACATTTGCTAAAAAAATAAGACGAGTTTGCTATAGTTGTACGGGAGACCGACGAATGATTGATCCGTGGAAGGAGGATTAAGATAATATTAGCGCCTAAGTGTGCTCTACTGCTTCAAGTTATTAATGGTTTGGATAGTTCGTTCGTATGTTCACGTATAATAGATAAGTGTAAGGTTGTCCCTGTGCCTAACAAATTAAGTACTACGCCATCAAGGCACATGGGGATTGCATGTATAGATCCACATTCTTTTGACCTATTGACCTCGCATTAGTTGGAAGTGGGTGGTCAGCTTCACGCACCGGCCGCTTAACCCCAAGGAAAAACCCTCGGTACCCATTGTATAGGAGGCTAGATTGATCTCAGAGCCGGTCTGGACGACATGGCATACCGCTCCGGGACTCACACTCTTAATTCCTCCAGTCCGTAGCCAGTCGATATACCGACTGAGCTATCCCGGCCTATAAATAGGTGAAGCCTGTATTCGTACACATTTGGTAGTAAAAAACATACACTCGATATGAATAAGAGCTGTAGGTATTCATTAAGTTAATTACTGTAAGCGTTATGAAAATAATTATTTAGAGTGCGTGGGTAAGCTATTTCAATCCTAAATAACATGACTTTCAATTTCATTTCTTCAGGGATCTGACATGGTACACCGAAGCAATTACCTTATCTGACATGGTACACCGAAGCAATTACCTTATAAGGTTACCATTTTGGTGCCCTGTGTTCGATGAAAGAAAACAGACTACTTACTTAACCCTGATAGGTCGGATCTTTGCAGCTCAGTGACAAATCACGGGAACAATATTCAGCTACGCGATTGTTTATCCA
>NW_019724798.1:0-447 GCF_002891405.2 Cryptotermes secundus | reverse complement strand
ACGAGTTCTCTGAAATGGCCAACCAGAAAATGGTGCATACACAACGTATTGGGAAAGTTATACAGCCAACGTGAATTCAGTTCACAGCAAACGGGCTCTCTTTACTGCTGATGGCCTCAGTAAGAACGCAGGGAAAGGGATGCGAGTCGATGAATCTGAGGCATGATTATGGTAACAATGTCACAACTGATGGATAAATTATACAGACGTCAAGAGGACCGACAGAGCTTCAAGGAATACGAGGATATCCGTCGCGAAAATCAAACGCAGAAGCACATTTCATGTCAATAATATGATGTAAAGCTGATGAAAATACGTGTTTGCTATGTATATGTAATGGTTCAAAACACAATAATTATTATATTGTGGCACGTAGACCAGCTGCTAGGCAGCGGTCCGTAGAACATAACGGCGTCCTCTGTGTGGTCCGTGCCGGGATGTTACAAG
>NW_019724797.1:0-820 GCF_002891405.2 Cryptotermes secundus | reverse complement strand
TGTTGTCCTGTATAGGTAGAGGACTTGTGATGGGTTGATCTGATGCCCAGAAAGTCCTGCCAAAATGTATGTAAACAAGGGTCTGAAAGCTGGAAAATAGGAAGCCTTGGGTTGCATTGGTATCATACCATACAGACAGAAGGGCTTTGAAATACCTTTGTACCTTAAATTGGGAGGTAGCAGGTTTTCTTTGGATAAATTATGTGTATACATTGATAAATTACTTCCTGACGTCAGAAGATAATCTACAAGGGGCAGTCACAGGACTGAATTGCATCCTAATGGCATATAAAATGAAAATTTCACAAATCAGAATGAAATCTATGGAAATACATGGAACTGCTGGTAAAGAATTAAAATTCTGGTAATAAATGACCAGATCTTAGAACAAGTCAATAATTGTAATATAGTGGGTGCAAAGTATCTAATAATTTGGTCACAGGTTTGGATGATAAATACACTTACATACTTACTTACTTACTCACTCATGCAGCTGAGCCCTTCTGGAGGAGCCACCAATTCTGCAGCTACTCAGGAATTTCCCAGCATTTTATGGAACCCGAAGGTTCATTACCGTCTTCACAAGAGCCCTCCACTGGTCCCATCCTGAGCCAGATCTATCCAATCAATACCATCCCATCCTATTTCTCTAAGAGCCATTCTAATATTGTCCGCCCACCTACGCCTTGGTCGTCCCTGTGGTCTCTTTCCTTCTGGCTTTCCCACCAATATCCTATACGCATTCATCTCCCCCATTCGTGCTACGTGACCTGCTCACCTCATCCTCCTTGACGTGCTCATTCTAATTATACTTGGAGAA
>NW_019724796.1:0-308 GCF_002891405.2 Cryptotermes secundus | reverse complement strand
TTGCTTGCTTGCTTAGCGTCTCTTGCTTCCTAGTTTTGCGTTACTAGCTTGCTAGATTTGCGTGGCTAGCTTGGTAGCTTTGCGTTGCTATCTAGCTAGCTTTGCGTTGCTAGCTTGGTAGATTTGCGTTGCTAGCTTGGTAGCTTTGCGTTGCCAGCTTCATAGGTTTGCGTTGCTACATTGCTAGCTTGGCGCTGCTAGCTTGCTAGCTATGCGTTGTTAGCTAGCTAGCTTTGCGTTGCTAGCTTGCTAATTTTGATTTTCTAACTTGCTAGATTGCTAGATTTGCGTTGCTAACTTGCTAGATT
>NW_019724795.1:0-215 GCF_002891405.2 Cryptotermes secundus | reverse complement strand
AAATCTAGCAAGCAAGCAAGAGAGCAACGCAAAGCTAGCAAGCTAACAAAGCAAAGCTATCAAGCTAACAACGCATATCTCACAATCTACAAGCAAGCAAGGCAAAGATAGGAAGCAAGCAACGGAAAGCTGGCCAGCTAGCAACGCAAAACTGGCAAGCTTGGAATGGAATATCTAGCAAGCTAGCAGCGCAAAAATAGCAAGCTAGCAAAGCA
>NW_019724794.1:9663-12096 GCF_002891405.2 Cryptotermes secundus | reverse complement strand
AGAAATGACAAAGGGAGTAAGATTGGAGATCTCAACAAAAACTAGTGACTTCAAGAAAATAAACTAACCCTACAAATGTTATATACAACAGGTTTTCAAATGTTCACTGTCTTTCACACATTTATATGAACAGTATAAAATTATGAAGACTGCTTTCTTCATAGTCACCGCCGTGAAAGCCTCAAATCTTACATAGTATAAAATTAATACATAAAATCATTGTTTCTCTGAAGACATTGCAGGATCATCTTATATTCAGAGTAGACTTCCATTTCAGTAAATATGACACTACACTTTAGTGCACTGTGAGAACTTGGGGTAGTGCTATAAATTGTGATTAAAAGTAAAAGATAAATTTGTCCCTGCGCTTGACTTATTAAGCACTATTCCATGAAGATGTATGGGGGAGTGGATGTATAAACCCAAGTTTTCTTGACCTCAGGACTAGTTAGAGGTGAGTGATCAGCTCCCATCCACTATACCCCTGGGGAAAACGCTCTCGGTACCCATTAGAAGGGAGGCTGGGTGGGCCCAGAACTGGTCTAGATGACATGAAGAAGTGAAAACTCTTGTCCCCACTGGGACTCAAACTCTGACACCTTGGTCATCCAGCACATAGCCAATTGCTATATCTAGTGTGCTATCCTAGCTCTCATTACGAATTGTGATTAGAATTAAAAAATTGTTCCATTAAAGAAAATTCTCATTCTCACATGTGACTGAACTGCAGCATTAGGTTACCTTTGACAAGCAACAACAGATTACCTCAGGACTGTTAACAGTTTGCTGATCAACATTTGTGATGACAGAAGAGCCAGTGGGTGTCTCCATGTTGGCAGTTGTACCACTTCTTGTCAAGCTGAACTTGCCAGAAGCAAGCATGTGTTGGAATTTGTGTATGTATCGGAGACAGGATCTGTCTTTAATAGACTGAAACACAAAAGTGTTACTGACATGCATGCAAATGACCATGCACCAACTTGTGTAATATGATATACAACATAACCTGTCATTTTATTAACTGACTTATGTCCAGTATATGGTGAGCATGACATGATTAGTGAATAACTAGAAGAGAACAACATCAATGATGTGTTGTGTATATGCAACAGTTCAATATAGCCTATTCAACCAAATACATTATTCTATGATACAATTATTTCTATATAAAGAAAAAAGCCTTTCAGTTCTTCTTTATCCTCCTTTAAGAACTCATTTTTTATGTAAGTCTTTCTCAAAAACTTAATAGTTACTCAGCTGGTTAGAAAATCCTCTGCTTTTATGGAACCTGAAAGTTTATTACCATATTCAGCAGGACCATACTGTAACATGGATGGTCAGAGCATTTCTAGGCAACAACCCATAAACAATCTTCAGTTGTGTAAGCTCACTCAACAATAGGATGGGTGTTTATAGTTCATTGCTAGGCCAATGGGTTGGCGAGATGGCTGGAGTTCATGCCACAACCGTTGTTATGCAACACTGCGGTAAACACTCCTCTCCAACATTAAAGGCTCCTTTCTGTGTGTGGTCCCTGTGGAAGCTATATAATGAGAATAATACCAGCAGTTCAGTTGAGTTCTCGATAGGAGACAGCCATGGGAAGTTCGTAGAAGACCTCTGAAGACTTAATGTGTGATTTGAAGACTTTATTCATGTGTAATATTTGGAGTAATTTGAAGTGCTTATTCCTGTGTTTTAATTGCATTACCAGGTGGGGACTAGTGTCTGTGTGTAGCAGTGAATTATGAACTGTGCAATCAGTGACAGCGCTGTAACTAAATGTGATTAAGAGATGTTGTAACCAAGGTACTAATAAATCCAATTATCCGAACTAGAACCCGTCATTCTTGTGACACGTAGCACCCTACATGTTACAATATCCTTAGACACCTGAGTCCAGGACATACCCTTCATATATAACTAACTCCGTGGCTTTAGTCTGCAAGCGAACTATACCGACCGAGCGACCGCTGCTTGTCGGCGAAGTTAGTGCCAATATCCTGTTTTAATATTATCTTGCACCCTACATCTCCCAAGTGGTCCCTTTCCTTGAGGTTTACAACCCAAATCTTACATGCATTTCTCATCCCTTCCTACATTCTTCTGTATTTAATCACTCTAACAATACTAGGTGAAGAATAAATATATCCAATATATTTCTCATCAGGCATTTATCTCGTACAATCAATTGTGTTGTTACCTCGGCCACTTTCTCTACCACTGTGCTGATATTCTGAAGTACAATTTCATCATCCAGGACAAGTTGAAGTTGAGTGAGAGCTCGCAGAAGTACCTGAATATTGTATGGGTCAGAATCAAGCAATATCTCATTGCAAAGAGCAACAGCCAAGTTGTTATGTACACTGCTCTGAAAAACAAAACCAAGAACACATAAGCCACTACAATGAAGAAAAATTTGTACAGTTAAAC
>NW_019724794.1:2234-9143 GCF_002891405.2 Cryptotermes secundus | reverse complement strand
GTATGACCACATTCTCCGAAGTGCACGGTTATCAAATGTTCTGTACAAGTTACAACAAACATTTGCTCACTGGCAATTCTCTACATTTTCGATTCTGTATTTCAGCATCCTGTTGCAATTGTTCAACTTATGTCCATTATTTATCGTCCGTCAATACTGCAACACTCTTCCATTCACCACTCAATTTTTTAGTTTAACATTATACACCTTGACACTACATGTTTCGGCCCCAAACAGCCATCTTCAGGTGTCTTGATATGTTACAAGCAAAGGGCAAAATTGCAGACAAAACATAATAACGGGCTTCCATATGGAAAGGGTGAGACACTGCAACGTAAACAACTGAAGGTTATATTGCTTAGACTAGTGGACAACACCCCTTATGAGTTTTATATAATTAAAAAGTTTAATGGTTCTTAATTGATTTTAAATGAAGTGAACTGAAACATGTAAGATTTAACGCATGACAGTGTAGCATATTCAGCATAATGGGACACCTTAGGATGAGCGCTTGGGGCCAAAACATGTTGTGGTAATAGCAAAAGCAAATGTGAATGAAGAAATAAATAGTTGCATTATTAAAGGAAAATTGTATGTAAACAAGATTGAATAAAATAATGTAACAGGATGCCTACTACAGAAAAGTTGTTAGGTACACTAAAATAAACATCTGGTGTAACGTTCTAATATCCAGAAAATCATCTGGACCTGGACGTGCCAGGTATCACAACTTTTACCTTGTATACATTTCGGTGCAAGAGCATCTGAAGTGGGTGAAATAGCAGTTGTTGGCTGCATCAACCTCAAGCAGTTAGTCACTGGCTTCCCACCACGGCACCCCAGGTTCGATTCCGGGTCTGGGCAAGTGGGATTTGTGGTGTACAAAGTGGCACTGGGGCAGGTTTTCTCTGAGTACTTTGGTTTCCCCTGCCAATCTTAATTCCACCAATTGGTCCACAATCACCCTCACCTATCATCTGGGCTGGTACAATAGGCCAGAAGCGGCTGTAGTACAAGGGACTTAGTCCCACCCACTAGCAATAAAAAAAAAGTAGGAGTTCCATGTCATTCACTGTATGCTTCTTAGGCGGAAAACCCTTTTAAATTATAATGTATTGAGTCGGCATATATGTATAAATCATGTAAACATTTCTGGAACCAAATTACTTTAATATTTTTGGGTAGTAAAATGTTCTAGCCAGTGTCATCCTAAGTGGGTTTCAGGATAATAAGGAACTTAATGATTTAGGGGATTCCTCAGATTGTTATTGAAGTTAAATCAGGGGATGTATAAAGGATGGACTATGTAGCTCAATGGTGGTGAAAACTTACTGAAGGAGATATTCTGGATGATCAGAATGGATAAAAAAAAAGAAGTATCTGGTAATTTATGTATAATTTTTGCTATAATGACTGGCTTTGTAGCATGAGCACAATTCTGAAGTTCACACTGCTGATGAAGAGGGTAATATTACAGCACTCTTCTACCATATTAAGGACCAGACTGAGATTTATTCAACATCCTCCCTAGCTATCATTCACAACATCCTCCTATTTGACACTGTATAAACTCTACAGTTTAAAAATCTTATTAAATAAACCAAGCAATAAAACAAAAATACTGTCGAGCCACAGAAACAGCCGTTGCTAAGTAATACATGCACGCAACAACACATCAATGGGGTTATGCAACCTATTTCTACACAACAGCTCGGAAACATGTTCCGGCATGGGCGGTGATGTCACACAACAACACAGAGGCTGTTTTTCTGTGCATTGTCCCTACCAAAGATTTATAAGGGACAACAAAGGTTGTTTGCAGGCAGTCGTAGCTGAGAATAGACTAGAGACCCTTCAAGATCCAGACAACAGTGAGAGATTAATTATCAAAAAGGAGTTCAACTTGTGAGCTCTTGTAATCAAGAGTAACTGTAAAAGGGCCGTCCAATAAATCCAAACATCAAATCTAGAACCCACAATTATTAGTCACACTTACCTCTTATACATGGCAATAACATATGGGTTAAAAAGTACTGATTGTTAAACATTTTTTCTACTCATCTCCATCAGCACTGCCATCACCCTCATTAGCTTTCTTCTAAGTATTAGTCACTGGAATTTATGGGTATTACCTGCACAGTAGTAGAACCCAAAGCCTTTTGATGGACAAAATCCTGAGCCAAGTCCACCCACTTTACATTTTCCACAATCTATCTCCCAAAGATCCATCTTAATCATCTTACAAGTGGTAGCTTTCTGAGAGGTTTTCCACCAAAATTCAGCATGAAATTTATTTCTCTCTACTAGGCAAGATGCCAAAAGCAATGCTTAGGATATATTTGGAATTTACAACAAGCAACCATTAAGGAAACCTTTGTATCAGTTTCAAATCACTAGTTATGGCAATCACGACATTCCACACTTTTCTGCAAACTGATGATGATCTTTGGATATAACAGTTCACTGTTGCTGTAATCTTCATGATAAAATTAAAATTAAAGAGTGGAAAAGCTTCAGACGATATTAAGCACCAGAGTGAAAATATTCATATTCCAAGGTGATCTAACACCAAGAATCTAATTAGTGCCTAAATAAATGCACCCACATTATATTTTTTTCCATTACTATGAGGTCATTGGATTTTTTCAGTTGACCTAATCCTTCCAGCAGCACTAGGCCCTGGGGTCTACTCAGCCTCTAACAGAAATGAGTAGCAGGAATTAATTAAATAATTTTCCTGGTGAGTAAAGTGCGGCCGGCATGTAAGGCTGACAACCTTGCTGCCATCTTTGAGCCGACTGTCTAGATAATGTGGGATCCTCAACGTCTCACGACACTATGGGCCTTCACGGCCTGGTACAGGGATAGCTTTACTTTTATTTTTAGTGGGGTGGTACTAAGTCCCTTGTACTGCGGCCACTTCTGGCCTATTGTACCAGCCCCAGATGATAGGTGAGGGTGATAGTGGAGCAATTGGTGGAATGAAGATTGGCAGGGGAAACCGAAGTAATCAGATAAAAACCTGCCCCTGCGCCACTATGTCCAACACAAATCCCACTTGACCAGACCCGGAATCGAAACCAGGCCGACATGGTGGGAAGCCAGTGACAAACCGTTTGAGCTTGTCCCTTGTACTGTGGCCACTTCTGGCGTATTGTACCAGCCCCAGATGATAGGTGAGGGAGATTGTGGAGCAATTGGTAGAATGAAGATTGGCAGGGGAAACCGAAGTAATCGGATAAAAACCTTCCCCTGCGCCACTTTGCCCAACACAAATCCCACTTGACCAGACCCGGAATCGAAACCAGGCCGACATGGTTGGAAGCCAGCAACAAACTGTTTGAGCTATGGCATGGCCTACACATACATATATCTCTTTTTACATGTGTGTGTGTGTGTGGGATAAACTCTGGGGCTACAAACTGTCCGAATAGGAGTGGGTAACATGACTGAAAATGGTTTAGAAGTTATTTATTCCAGCAGCCATCCCCATACCTTGTTAATATCAGGTCGAGTAAGATTCAACAGCAAACGCACAACACTGTCCTGGTCCACCTCTACTAAAGGACTGGTAACTGGAGCTTGAAATAATGTTCGAAGTGTTGGTAAGAACGCTTGTTCCAGTGCCTCTTGTCCGTTCTGACTGTCATATGCTAATGTTGTGAAGAATGCTCCAAGCATCTGTCTCAGGTATACATCTCCTTCTGCAGCAACAAATAACTTACATTGGAATATAGTGCCTTCTGAGATATAACACCATGTAATATGGCAGAAACTTACTGACACTTTAAAAAAATGCACTGCCTCCATCTTCAGAAATGAGGAATAAGAAGGCAGAAAGCAATGGCTCTGCTTGCTGCTTGGCAGGTTTACTATTCAACACTTAAAATGGAGCTACCACATTCCTCTGAAATGTCAGTAAACTAATACTAAATTACATGGTATCACAGCCCAGAAAACAGTACTCTTCACAGTCTCACAACTTTCAATAAAGATCTCAAATTCTTACAGTAGTGACCATGAATTTTAATATCTTATAGGATGTGATGCTGAGTAGTCTGGTAGACATTTGCCAGTGTTACAAAGGAGCGCTGTCTCCCCATCCTCTGGGTAGAGGAATGAAGATGGAGGCAGTGCATCTTCCTAAAGCCCGCATGGCATCAAGCACCAAGAGGCCAAAATCTTCAACTTACAACAGAAGTTAAGACAATCTTCAGTAGGATGCTTCCATTTTCATGGACCCATTTCCAAATCTGTTTCCTAGTATCACTTTACAGTCCTTTATCATTGTTACAAACCAACATACTTTCCTACAACTGCCTTTACTAAGTATGAGGTTCTATCGGAAAGTTCCCGGACTGTTATTGTCGTAAATGCCTTGGTGAAGGAAGATGAGAGGGAAGGCCAAGGTCAATTTCTGCAAGCCTACTGCATCAGTCTGCCACACGACACACACTGTTTTTACACGAGTGCTTTTTCAATTTCATGTTTTGTTTTCTCTGTAATGGATGGTAAAATCAAGCAATGTGTCGGCAACAAATTTTGCTTGAAGCTTGGTAAATCCACTACAAAAACCCATGAAATTCTTTGTGAGGGTTTTCAAGAATATTCTTTATGCCAGACAGTGGTTTTTGAATGGCACTCATGTTTCAAGGTCAGTTAAAGATGACGAATGTGCAGGGTTACCAAGCACCAGCAAAACAACAGAACATATTGAAAACATTTGAGAACAATCAATGAGCTTGCAGACACTGCTGGGATCAGTTATGGAGTCTGCCAGGAGATCTTAACAGATAATTTGAACATGGGTTGCATTGCTGTGAAATTTGTTCCCTGATTCTTGACAAATGACCAAAAACGGCAGCAGGTAAACATGTGTCTTGAGCTACAAGGCTAATGAGGATCCATCTTTTATCTCTAGGATCATAATGGATGACAAAAGTTGGATTTATGGTTATTATCCAGAAAAAGAGCAGCAATCATTGCAGTGGAAGAGCCCAAAATCGCTAGGAGCAAAAGAGGCGCAGCAGGTCCGAAGTTCAACACAGCATTCTCATTGTTTTTTTTTAGACACGAACAGGATTGTTCGCTGTGAATTTGTTCCTCCTAACACTACACTCAACGCCAACTTTTACATGATGTCTTGAAGCGCATGAGAGACAAAAAAGACCAGAACTTTGGCACAACCACAACTGGCTCCTTCACCATGACAATGTGCCTGCCGATATGTCCTTGAACACCAGAGTTTGTGACTAATAATAATAATATGGTTATCATTGCCCATCCTCCCTATTTGCCAAACTTAGACCCCTGTGATTTTGCATTGTTTTCCAAAAATTGAAAATGAAAATGAGGAGACTTCTGAAGCAATGTCTGACATCCAAAGAGAATCATAAGCGGTACTCAACAGCATTAAGGAAAATTACTTCCATGGTGCTTTTGAAGCTTGGAAAAAACGATGGAATCGATGTATACTTTCCCAAGGAGACTATTTTGAAGGAGATGGCAGCCAAAATTGCATAAATTGACCTAGTCCAGGAAGTTTCTGATAGCACCTTAGTATATGTACATGACCTGTAACATGCTATGCCTCGTCTCTATACTGCATTCTATGCAAATATTATATAGGGTCTGAGGTTCTCATAGCAGTTCTTTTCAACAGTACTATACCTACCATACCTGTAACAGGGTTGTACCACATGATAAGCAGGTGAGACACAAGGTTTGGTGATTTTATTCTGTCATTCAGCAAAAGCTTGCACAGACCTTCAGCAGCCACTGTACGCATATCACCTGACTGAAAATGATATGCAAAGAGATTATATGACACAGATATATTCAACATATTGGTACAATGGCATCCTGATGCATTGTACCTAAATTATATTTGCCATTCAACACTGCATAATGTATTACAGACATAATACACAATATATCCCCTTCTTCAAATGACTGTGAGAGGAAAGAGATTTTGTTTAGGATGATGAGAATCAGCAGTGGTATTGTCATTATCACTGTCATCATCAACGATAACAATGATGATGACCTTTTATTAATAGATTTTCTTATTACAATATCATTACTAAAAAGAATGTGATATTTAGACTCAAGTTTTGGTGCAATCTGTGCAAACTTAGAGACAGTCTTTGAACATCAAATAAAATCATATTATATAAGATTTCAATGAGAAAAATAGCCTTCCTATTATTTTGGTCAGGCAGAAACATTCATTATTCCTTTCAGGAAAGTCACTGATATTCTGTAATAATCTACTAGATACCAAATTTAAAACAAAAGTATGAATAGATCATTTTACTTAAAGTCCAGCTTGATGTAAATTTAACATTAATCACAACAATACAGATACTTAAATAATTCAGTTCTCTTTTCTGTGTCTATCAGAATTTCTCCTTGGTGCAAGAATTCTTTGATCTTCACAATGAAATGTTTACTAGAAATCTGGATAACTAATGTTCAGCCAAGATCATAAAATGCTTAGTCCAAACATTGTTCTTTTTTGCCCTTGAAAAACAAACATGTGAAACTTAACATCTACATTCATGTTCCAGCTATCAAAGACTGGTGTGACATATCCTGATATTAAGCAGGATCTTCAGTAAAGAGACAGAGTTAAAATTATTTAGTCACTTCTAACTCCAAAATAAAATACAGTAGAACTTGGTTATAACGTCATCAAAGGGACCTAAAAATAGTGTCGTTATAAACGAATGTCGTTGTAACCGAAATGGGCACTTCCACGGTAGCCTTATGTTAGTCACGTAAAAATCTACCAAAAACCGAGTTAAAATGTTGCATTTTTTAGTGAAATACGTAGTTAAGTACAGACTAACGTAACATTAACGTGGAATTGCCCAAATGTGTAATATCAAAGACATATTACAGCGCTTT
>NW_019724794.1:0-1920 GCF_002891405.2 Cryptotermes secundus | reverse complement strand
AGGAATGAAAATGACGTTACATACGAGGTTGATGCATTTGTGCATGTCGTACTAAGCAAGGTATAAAAACAGTTGCTTTATGAGGAATTAGTTCGTACCATTGAATATTTGACGCAATAGACAAGGTGTCGCAGAAACCGATGTTGCTATAACCAAATTTTACTGTATTAACATCAAGAAAAATATAATTCACAGAAGTGAATATTGTCACATGTTGGTGACTAGACACAAAGTTTAGATTGGCTATGGATTTACTGAACACTTATAAATCATTAGTTCAAGCATTTATAGTGCTCTTACTAATTCATGCACTCAACTTCTTGCTGCAGCACACATGAAGTGGAGGGTGTCCTCCATAGCGCAGCACGTCACAATATTATACATATAGAAGCGTAGAGTGCAACATGATGCTTAAATATAATATAGAAATGGGAGACATTAACATGTAGGGTAAATGAATGGTCAGGAAAAGCTTTTTGGGGCAAAGACAAGCATTTTCTGACAAGACCAAAATGCCCTGCAGCAGGAAAATATGTGGATAAAGAATGAAATTAATCATGTATAAAAAATTGTAATAGAATGATACGATGTCAACTACACCTGGCACAGAGAACATCTGTCCTAAGGCTTATTGTGGTTTTCCTGCCCATCCAAGCAAGGGGGTAATATCTCAAATTACATCATGACCCACTCCAATTACTTATTTACTAATCACCATACCATCTCATACTACACAGTCTGAACTAGTAGCTGTGCCATTAAATAAACCATACATACCATAAACAGCTACAAATATACCCAGGAAAATATAGATTGGGGGGGAAAAAGTTTCAGTTTTCTTTTAGAATTTTTGGTTATAGAAGTGTGCAATTACACAAGTAGGTAGTTACCGTGCTATCAAGTAGACTTGTGAGTATCTTTATGAAGTTGTCATTACTGCCATTCACTTGTGATGACAATGTATTATTGGCTGTAGTGATATCATCTTCATCAGCATCCTGAAGTTCTGTGACATCAAAGAGTTTTTTCTTGCCAGTCCTATCTCCTTCTTTCTCTCCTAAAAAAAGTATGTACCTTTAATAGAATAAGCTTCACAAAAATAAAGCACAAAATATTCTGAGAAACAACACCTGCAATGCTGCAGAATGTTCACCTGAAATCAGATCCAAACCCATTCACTGTCATCCTAGGAGATGACAATCCAGTAATAATAACTTTCAAGCCAGTAATTCTGAAGTGCAACTACTATGGCCACAAGCAGTCACAAGCTATTTTCATGACTAATAAGTAAGATTTTTGTTGAAACTCTTCTTAAATTTGCGACAAAATCTCTCTGTATATTCTGTAACTTCACTGGTTATTTCTATATGCGTGTTGTGGGTCTCTGCTACATGGCTGCAACCCATGACTTTCATTTTTTAAAAACAAGTATCACAGCAAACTGATGGATGTCTCCTTCACTTAGCTGTGGAACAATCTCAAGCAAGCATGTTCATAGTTAGTGAACTGCTGTAAATTATGGTAATCATATTCTTCTCACGTTTTGCTTTAAATTATAAATTAATAATATTCTTCTTTACAAGATTTCTTTTAAGACACAAAGCTTAGAAATTTAGGTGATACAGAATGTATTTCTAGCTTTTCAACATTTCTTAATATTAACTCACAGAACGTTCAGTGGCACTCTTCAATACATATTGTAAATTGCATACTTCCCACATCTCTTTGAAGATGGGATTTTGTTCCTAGAACAGATTGGTATGCATCCTAGAATTTCACTGCCCATCATAACATTATATGAATAGATGAAATCAAAAGGCAAATAACAGAGAATGGCCAATGTGGCAAAATCCAAAAGCTCTCAGAGGAACAGATCCAAGAAATATGTAGGCATTTGAGTATCACAGTCAATTCATGCCC
>NW_019724793.1:0-28135 GCF_002891405.2 Cryptotermes secundus | reverse complement strand
GTTAGCTTGCTAAAAATGCGTTGTTAGCTTGCTAGATTTGCTTGGTTCTCTTGCTAGCTTTGCCTTGCTAGAGTGCAAGCTTTGCGTTGCTAGCTTGCTAGCTTTCCGTAGTAGCTTGCTAGCTTGCTATATATGCGTTGTTATCTTGCTAGCTTTGCGGTGCTAGGTTGCCAGGTTTGCGGTGCTAGCTTGCCAGGTCTCCTTTGCTAGCTTGCCAAGTTTGCGTTTATAACTTGGGAGCTTTGCGTTGCTACCCTAACAGCTTTACTTTGATAGCTTGCTAGGTTTCCGTTGCAAGATTGAGATCTTGCATGATATGCGTTGCTAGCTTGCAAGCTTTGATTTGCTAGCTAGCTAGTTTTGCGATCTAGCTTGCTAGCTTTGCGTTGCTAGCATGCTATCTTTTCTTTCCTAGCTTGCTAGTTTTGCGTGTCTATCTTTCTAGCTTTCCGTTGCTAGCTTTGAGGCTTTCAGTTGCTAGCTTGGTAGCTTTGCTTTGCTAGTATGCAAGCTTGCTAGATTTGCTTTGGTAGCTATCTAGCTTTACGTTGCTAGCGTGCTAGATTTGCGTTGCTAGATTTATAGCTTGCTAGATATGCGTTCCTAGCTTGTTAGCTTTGCGTTTCTTGCTTGCAAGAATTGCGTTGCTAGCTTGCTAACTTTCGGTTTGCTAGCTTGCTAGCTTGCTAGATATAAGTTTCATACTTGCTAGATTTCCGTTGCTAGCTTGCCTGCTTTGCGTTTCTATATTGCCAGGAATACGTTGTTAGCTAGCCAGCTTTGCGTTGCTAGCTTGCCTGCTTTGCGTTTCTATATTGCCAGCATTGCGCTGTTAGCTAGCCAGCTTTGCGTTGCTAGCTTGCCAGCTTTACGTTGCTAGCTTGCTAGCTTTGCGTTTCTAGCTTCGTAGCTTCGCGATTATAGTTTGCTAGCGATCCGTTGCCAGATTGATTTGTTTGCTTTTGCTACCCTGCTAGCTTGGCGTTGCTAGCTTGCTAGATTTGCGTTGCTAGCTTCCTAGTTTGAACGATATGCGTTGCGAGCTTGATAGTTTTGCGTTGCTACCTTGCTAGGTTGGCGCTGCTATCTTGCCAGCTTTGCGTTGCTAAATTGCCATCTGTGCTTTTCTAGCTTCCCAGCATTGCGTCACTTGATTGCTAGATATGAGTTGCAAGCTTGTTAGATTTGCGTTGCTATCTTACTAGATTACGTTGCTTGCTTGGTAGCTTTGCGTTGCTAGCTTGCAAGATTTTCGTTCTAGCTTGCTTGCTTTGCGTTGATAGCTTGCTATCTTTGCGTTGCTAGCTTGCTCTCTTTGCGTTCCTAGCCTGTTAGCATTGCGTTGCTTGCTTACCAGCTTTGCGTTGCTAACTTGCCAGCTTTCCGTTGCTAGCCTGCTAGATTTACGGGGTTAGCTTGAAAAATTTGCGTTGCTACCTTGCTAGCTTTTCGTTGCTATCTTGCTAGCTTTGCGTTGCTACCTTGCTAGATTTTCGTTACTAGCTTGGTAGCCTTGCGTTGCTAGCTTGATAGCGTTGCGTTGCTAGCTTGATAGCGTTGCGTTGCTATCTTGTTAGATTGCTCGATATGTGTTGCTAGCTTGATAGATTTGCGTTGCTATCATGCTAGCTTGGCGTTACTAACATGGTAGCTTTGCGTTGCTAGCGTGGTAGCTTTGCGTTGCTATGTTTGCTAGCTTTGCGTAGCTATCTTGCCAGCTTTGCGTTGCTAGCTTGCCAGGTTTGCCTTGCTAACTTGCCAGGTGTGCGTTTTTAGCTTGGTATTTTTTGGTTGCTAGCTTGCTAGCTTTGCGTCTCTAGCTTGCTTGCTTGGCGTTGCTAGTTTGCAAGCATGCTAGAAAGAGTTGGTGGCTTGCTAGCTTCGCGTTGCTACTAGCTTGCATTTTGTTTCAAGCTTGCTAATTTTCGTTGCTAGTTTGCTAGCTTGCTAGATATGCGTTGCTAGCTTTCTAGCTTTCCTTTGCTAGCTTGCCATCTTTGTTTTGCTAGCTTTCCAGCTTTGAGTTGCTATCTTGCCAACTTTGCTTAGATTGCTCACCCAATTTGAGTTTCTAGCATGCTAGATTTGCGTTGCTGTGTTGCTAGCTTTGCGTTGCTAGCTTGCTAGCTTTGTGTTGCTAGCTTGATAATTTTGTTTATCTTGCTTGCTTGCTTAACTTATTTTGCTTGCTGGCTTTGGGTTTCTATCCTGCTAGCTTCGTGTCGTTAGCTTACCAGATTTGCGTTGCTAGCTTGCTAGCTTTGCGTTTCTTGCTTGCCAGCTTTGTGTTTCTAGCTTGCCAGCTTTGCCTTGCTAGCTTGTTAGCTTTCCGTTGCTAGCTTGAAGGCTTCCGTTGCTATCTTCCTAGTCTTGCGTTTCTTGCTTACTTGCTAGCTTTGCGTTGCTAGCTTGTTAGCTTTGCGATCCTAGCTTGCAATATTTGCGTAGCTAGCTTGCTAGCGTTGCGTTGCTATCTTACTAGTTTTGAGATGCTATCTTGCTATCTGTCCGTTGCTATCTTTCTAGCTTTGCGTTGATAGCTTGTTAGCTTTGCGTTGCTAGACTGCAATTTTTGCGTTTATAGCTTGCTAACTTTTCGTTGCTAGCTTGCTAGTTTTGCGTTGCAAGCTTGCTAGGTTTCCGTTGCTAACATGCAAGCTTCGCGTTTTTATCTTGCTAGCCTTGCGTTGCTTGCTTGCTTGATTTGCCTTTCTAGGTTGCTAGCTTTGCTTTACTAGCTTGCTAGCCTGGCTTTGCTAGATTGCTAGATTTGCGTTGCTAGCTTGCTTGCTTTCCGTTGCTATGTTACTAGGTTTGCGTTGCTAGCTTGATAGCTCTGCGTTGCTAGGTTGCTAGATTGCTAGATTATGCGTTCCGAGCTTCCTAGGCCTAGTTTGCTTGCTTGCTTGCTTAGCTTATCTTGCTTGCTAGCTTTGCGTTGATAGCTTGGTAGTTTTGCGTTGCTAGCTTGCTAGATTTACGTTGCTAGCTGTCTAGCATGGCGTTGCAAACTTGCTATCTCTGCGTGTCTAACTTAATAGGTTTGCGTTGCTCGTTTGCTAGCTTTGCGTTGCTAGCTTGCTATCTTACTAGATTTGCGTTGCTAGCTTGCTAGATTTGCGTTGCTAGCTTGCTGGCTTTGGTTTACTAATTTACTAGCTATGAGTTGCTAGCTTGCTGGCTTGCCAGCTTTGCGTTGCTTGCTTGCCAGCTTTTCTTTGTTATCTTGTTAGCTTTGCGTTGGTAGCTTGATAGCTTTGCGTTGCTAGCCTGCTAGATTCCCGTTGCTATCTTGCTAGTTTCGCGTTGCTATCTTGTTTGCTTTGCTTTGCTTGCTTGCTTGTTTGCGTTTCTTGCTTGCTTCCTCTGCGTTGCTAGCTTGCTAGCTACGCGTTGCTAGATTGGTAGCTTTGCGTTGCTAGATTGCTAGCTTTGCTTAGCTTGGTTGCTAGCTTTGCGTTTCTAGCATGCTAGCTTTGTGAGCTATGTTGCTATCTTTGCGTTGCCAGCTTGCTAGCATAATAGATTTGCGTTGCTAGCTTGCTAGCATCATAGATTTGCGTTGCTAGCTTAATAGCATTGTGTTTCTAGCTTGTTAGCTTCCGTTGCTAGCTTGCTAATTTGCTAGATATGTGTTTCTAACTTGCTAGCATTTCGTTGCTAGCTTGCTAGCTTTGGGTTGTTAGCTTGGTAGCTTTGTGTTGCTAGCTTGCTATATTTGCCTTGTTTACATGCTTGCTTTGCGTTGCTAGCTTGCTAGCTTGCGTTGCTAACTTGGTAGTTTTGCGTTGCTCGCTTGCTTGCTTTGCATTGCTAGCTTGTTAGATTGCTAGAAATTCGTTGCTAGCTTGCTAGTTTGCATTGCTTCTTACTATGCCTACAGTTGCTAACTTGATAACTTTGCGTTGCTATCTTGCTAGATTGCTATCTTTGGGTTGCTAGCTTGCAAGATTTGCTTTGCTAGCTTGCTAGCTGGTCAGCTTTGCGTTGCTAGCTTACAAGGTTCGCGTTGCAATCTTGCTAGCATTGCGTTGATAAGTTGCTAGCTTTGATTTGCTAGCCTGTTATTTTTGCGTTTCTGGCTTGCTAGATTTCCGTTGCTAGCTTGTTAGATTTGCGTTGCTAGCCTGCTGGCTTCCCGTTGCTATCTTGCTAGCGTCGCGTTTCTATCTTGTTAGATTTGCTTTCCTTGATGATTGTTTTGCTTTGCGTTTCTTGCTTGCCAGGTTTGCGTTGCTTTTGCGCGCTACTCGTTGCTAGCTTGGTAGTTTTGCGTTTCTAGCTTGCTAGCCCTGCGTTGCTAGCTTGCTAGCTTTGGCGTTGCTAGCTTGCCAGCTTTGCTTTGCTAGCTTGCTAGCTTTGCCTTGTTAGCTTGCTATCTTGACGTTGCTAGCTTGCTGGATTTGCGTTGCAAGCTTGCTAGCTTTGCGTTGCTCACTTGATAGTTTTGCGTTGCTCGCTTGCTAGCTCTGCGTTGCTAGCTTTCAGGATTGCTAGATTTGCGATCCTAGCTTACTAGATTCGCGTTGCTAGCTTGCTTGCATTGCGTTGCTAGCTTGCTAGATTTGCGTTGCAAGCTTGCTAGCTTTGCGTTGCTAGCTTGCCACATTTGTTGCTAGCTTGCCAGCTTTGCGTTGCTAGCTTGCTTGCATTGCGTTGCTAGCTTGCTAGATTTGCGTTGCAAGCTTGCTAGCTTTGCGTTGCTCACTTGATAGTTTTGCGTTGCTCGCTTGCTCGCTCTGCGTTGCTAGCTTTCAGGATTGCTAGATTTGCGATCCTAGCTTACTAGATTCGCGTTGCTAGCTTGCTTGCATTGCGTTGCTAGCTTGCTAGATTTTCGTTGATATCTTGTTAGCTTTTCGTTGCCTACTAGATTGCTTTGAACTGTTAGCTTGCTATTTTTGGTTGCTAGCTTGCTACATTTTCTTTGCTACCTTTCTAGCTTGTCAGGTTTTCGTTGCTAGCTTACCAGTTTTGCGTTGCTAGATTGCTGGCTTTCCGTTGCTAGCTTGTTAGATTTGCGTTGCTAGCTTGCTAGCCTTGCGTTGCTAGCTTGCTAGCCTTGCGTTGCTAGCTTGCTAGCCTTGCGTTGCTAGCTTGCTAGCCTTGCGTTGCTAGCTTGCTAGCCTTGCGTTGCTAGCTTGCTAGCCTTGCGTTGCTAGCTTGCTAGCTTTGCTTGCTAGCTTGTTAGATTGCGATATTTTCGTTTCTAGCTTGCTAGCTTTGAGTTCCTATCTTACTAGAAATGCGTTGCTAGCTCGCTAGCTTTGCGTTGCTAGCTTGCTAGCCTTGCGTTGCTAGCTTGCTAGCCTTGCGTTGCTAGCTTGCTAGCCTTGCGTTGCTAGCTTGCTAGCCTTGCGTTGCTAGCTTGCTAGCCTTGCGTTGCTAGCTTGCTAGCCTTGCGTTGCTAGCTTGCTAGCCTTGCGTTGCTAGCTTGCTAGCCTTGCGTTGCTAGCTTGCTAGCCTTGCGTTGCTAGCTTGCTAGCCTTGCGTTGCTAGCTTGCTAGCCTTGCGTTGCTAGCTTGCTAGCCTTGCGTTGCTAGCTTGCTAGCCTTGCGTTGCTAGCTTGCTAGCCTTGCGTTGCTAGCTTGCTAGCCTTGCGTTGCTAGCTTGCTAGCCTTGCGTTGCTAGCTTGCTAGCCTTGCGTTGCTAGCTTGCTAGCCTTGCGTTGCTAGCTTGCTAGCCTTGCGTTGCTAGCTTGCTAGCCTTGCGTTGCTAGCTTGCTAGCCTTGCGTTGCTAGCTTGCTAGTTTTGCGTAGCTTGCTTGCTTGGTTTGCGTTTCTTGCTTGCCTGCTTTCTTTCCAGTCTTCGTAGATCTTCGTTGCTAAATTGCTAGCATTGGGTTGCTAGCTTCGTAATTTTGAATTGCTAACTTGCTAGCATTTCGTTGGTAGCTTGTCGCATTGCTTTGCTAGCTTGCTAAGTTTTAATGGCTAGCTTGCTAGATTTGCGTTGCTATTTTGCTGGATTTGTGTTGCTAGTTTGCTAGCTTTGCGTTGCTAACTTGGTAGCTTTGCGTTGCTAGCTTGCTTGCTTAGCGTTCTTAGCTTGCTAATTTTGCGTTGCTGGCTTGGTAGCTTGGCGTTGCTTGCTTGCTAGTTTTTGCGTAACTTGTTTGCTAGCTTGATAGCATTGTTTCTAGCTTGCTAACTTTGCGTTGCTACCTTGTTAGCTTGGCATTGCTAGCTTTCTAGATTTGCTTGCTAGCTTGTTATCTTTGCATTTCTCGCTTGCTTGCTTTGCGTTGCAAGCTTGCTAGCTTTTCATTGCTAGCCAGCTATCTTTGCCTTCCTAGCTTCCTAGCTTTGCGTTGCTAGCATGCTAGGTTTGAAATGCTAGCTTGCTAGCTTTGCGTTGCTAGCTTGCTATCTTTGCGTTGCTAGCTTACCAACTTTGCGTTGCTAGCTTGCTATCTTTGCGTTGCTAGATTCCTTACTTGTTAGATTTGCTTTGATAACTTGCTAGCTTTTCGTTTATATCTTGCATGCTTTGCGTTGCCAGCTTGAGAGCTTTGAGTTGCTAGCTTGTTAGATTTGTTTGCTAGATTGCTAGCTTGTTAGATTTGCGTTCCTAGCTCTCTAGCTTGCAAGATTTGCGTTGCCACTTGCTAGTTTTCTATGATACTTTGCTAGATTTTCGTTGCTAGCTGATAGCTTTTGAATTGCAAGCTTGCTAGCTTTGCCTTCCTAGCTTGCTAGCTTCCTAGCTTTGCGTTGCTAGCTTGCTAGCTTTGAGTTGCTAGCTTGATAGATTTGCGTTGCTGGGTTTCTAGCTTTGCTATTCTAGCTTGTTAGCATTGTGTTGCTACCTTGCCAGTTTGCGTTGCTAGCTTGATAATTTTGGGTTGCTAGCTTGCTAGCATGCTGGATTTGATTTGCTAGATTGCTAGATTTGCGTTTCTAGCTTGCTAGCATTTTGTTGCTAGCTGGCTAACTTCCGTTGCTACCTTGCTAGCTTGCTACATATGCGTTGCTTGCTTGCAAGTTTTGCGTTGCTAGCTTGCCAGCTTGCGTTGCTAGCTTGCCAGCTTTGCCTTGCTAGCTAGCCAGCATTGTGTTTCTAGCTTGCCAACATTGCTTTGCTAGTTTGCCAGCTTTGCGTTGCTAGGTTGCTAGCTTTACGTTGATAGGTTTCTATNGCGTTATTAGCTTGCTACCTTTGCGTTGTTAGCTAGCTATCTTTGCGTTGCTAGCTAGTTAGCTTTGCGTTTCTAGCTTGGTAGCTTTGCTTTGAAAGCTTGCTAGCTTTGTTTGCTAGCTTTGCCTAGTTAGCTTGCTACTTTGATGTAGCTAGCTTTCTAGATTTGCGTTGCTATCTTGCTAGCTTTGCGGTGCTCTCTTCCTAGCTCTGCGTTGCAAGCTTGCTAGATTGCTAGATTTGCGATCCTAGATTGCTAGCTTTGCGTTGCTAGCTTGCTAGTTTGCGTTGCTATCTTTCTACCTTTCCTTTGCTAACTTGCTTGCTTTGCGTTGCTAGCTTGCTAGATTTGCGTAGCTAGGTGGCTAGCTTGGCGTTTCAAGCTTGCTAGCTTTGTGTTGCTAGCTTGCTAGCTTTGCGTTGCTAGCTTGCTAGCTTTGCGTTGCTAGGTTGCTAGCTTAGTTTTGATAGCTTGCTAGCTTTGCGTTGCTAGCTTGCTTGATTTGCGTTTCTTGCATGCTTGCTTTGCGTTTGCTAACTTGCTAGCTTGGCGTGGCTATCTTTCTAGCTTTTCGTTGCTAGCATGCAAGATTTTCCGTTGCTAGCTTGCTAACTTGCTAGATATGCGCTTCTAGCTTGTTTGGTTTGGTTGAGAGCTTGCCAGCTTTGCGTTGCTTGCTTGCCAGCTTTACGTTGCTAGCTAGCCAGGTTTGCTTTTCTAGCTTGCCATGTTTGCCTGGCTAGCTTGCCAGTTTTGCGTTGCTAGCTTGCAACCTTTGCTTTGCAACTTGCTAACTTTCCGTTACTAGTTTGCTAGCGTGCTAGTAATGCGTTGTTAGCTTGCTAAGTTGATAGCTTGCTATCTTTGCGTTTCTAGCATGCTAGCTTGGAGTTGCTACCTTGCTAGCATGGCGTTGCTAGCTTGCTAGATTTGCGTTGCTAGCTAGCTTGCTTTGCGTTGCTAGCTTGCTAGATTGCTAGATATGTGTTGCTAGCTTGATAGCTATGCTTTGCTAACTTACTAGTTTTGCGTTGCTTAATTCCTAGCTTTGCTTTGCTAACTTGCTAGCTTGGCTTTGCTAGCATGGTAGGTTTGCGTTGCTAGCTTGCTAGCTTTGCGTTGCTAGATTGCTAGCTTTGCGTTGTTAGCATGCTAACTTTCCGTTGCTCGCTTTCTAGCTCTGCTTTGCTAGCTTGCTAGTGTGATAGATTTGCGTTGCTTGCTAGCTTGCTTTGAGTTGCTATCTTGTTACTTTTGAGTTCCTATCTTGCTAGCTTGTCGTTGCTATCATGTTAGTTTGCGTTGCTAGCTTGCCAGCTTTGCGTTTCTAGCTAGCCAGCTTTGCGTTTATCTCTTGCCAGCTTTGTGTTGCTAGTTTGCCAGCTTTGCCTTACTAGCTTGCCAGCTTTCCGTTCCCAGTTTGTTAGCTTGCTAAAAATGCTTTGTTAGCTTGCTAGATTTGCTTGGCTCTCTTGCTAGCTTTGCCTTGCTAGATTGCAAGCTTTGCGTTGCTAGCTTGCTAGCTTTCTGTAGTAGCTTGCTAGCTTGCTATATATGCGTTGCTATCTTGCTAGCTTTGCGTTGCTATGTTGCCAGGTTTGCGGTGCTAGCTTGCCAGGTTTCCTTTGCTATCTTGCCAGGTTTGCGTTTCTAACTTGTCAGCTTTGCGTTGCTACCTTAAGAGCTGTGCGTTGATAGCTTGCTATGTTTCCGTTGCTAGATTGAGATCTTGCATGATATGCGTTGCTAGCTTGCAAGCTTTGAGTTGCTAGCTTGCTAGTTTTGCGATCTAGCTTGCTAGATTTGCGTTGCTAGCTTGCTATCTTTTCTTTGCTAGCTTGCTAGCTTTGTGTCTCTATCTTTCTAGCTTTACGTTGCTAGCTTTGTAGCTTTCAGTTGCTAGCTTGGTAGCTTTGCTTTGCTAGTATACAAGCTTGCTAAATTTGCGTTGGTAGCTATCTAGCTTTACGTTGCTAGCGTGCTAGATTTGCGTAGCTAACTTGATAGCTTGCTAGATATGCGTTCCTAGCTTGCTAGGTTTGCGTTTCTTGCTTGCTAGAATTGCGTTGCTAGCTTGCTAACTTTCGGTAGCTAGCTTGCTAGCTTGCTAGATATAAGTTGCATACTTGCTAGCTTTCCGTTGCTAGCTTGCCTGTTTGCGTTTCTATATTGTCAGCATTACGTTGTTAGCTAGCCAGCTTTGCGTTGCTAGCTTGCCTGCTTTGCGTTTCTATATTGCCAGCATTACGTTGTTAGCTAGCCAGCTTTGCGTTACTAGCTTGCCAGCTTTGAGTTGCTAGCTTGCTAGCTTTGCGTTGCTAGCTTCGTAGCTTCGCGATTGTAGTTTGCTAGCGTTCCGTTGCCAGCTTGCTAGGTTTGCTTTTGCTACCTTGCTAGCTTGGCGTTGCTAGCTTGCTAGCTTTGCGTTGCTACCTTCCTAGTTTGCTCGATATGCCTTGCTAGCTTGATAGTTTTGCGTTGCTACCTTGCTAGCTTGGCGTTGCTATCTTGCCAGATTTGCGTTGCTAGATTGCCATCTGGGCTTTTCTAGCTTCCCAGATTTGCGTCACTTGATTGCTAGATATGAGTTGCAAGCTTGCTAGATTTGCGTTGCTATCTTACTAGATTGCGTTGCTTGCTTGGTAGCTTTGCGTTGCTAGCTTGCTTGCTTTGCAATGATAGCTTGCTATCTTTGCTTTGCTAGCTTGCTATCTTTGCGTTCCTAACTTGTAAGCATTGCGTTGCTAGCTTACCAGCTTTGCGTTGCAAACTTGCCAGCTTTCCGTTGCTAGCTTGCTAGATTTACGGGGTTAGCTTGAAAATTTTGCGTTGCTACCTTGCTAGCATTTCATTGCTATCTTGCTAGCTTTGCGTTGCTAGCTTGCTAGATTTTCGTTGCTAGCTTGGTAGCCTTGCGTTGCTAGCTTGATAGCGTTGCGTTGCTATCTTGTTAGATTGCTCGATATATGTTGCTAGCTTGATAGATTTGCGTTGCTATCATGCTAGCTTGGCGTTGCTAACATGGTAGCTTTGCATTGCTAGCGTGGTAGCTTTGCGTTGCTATGCTTGCTATCTTTGCGTAGCTATCTTGCCAGCTTTGGGTTGCTAGCTTGCCAGGATTGCCTTGCTAACTTGCCAGGTGTGCGTTTTTAGCTTGGTAGTTTTGGGTTGCTAGCTTGCTAGCTTTGCGTTGCTAGCTTGCTTGCTTGGCGTTGCTAGTTTGCTAGCATGCTGGATAAGCGTTGGTGACTTGCTAGCTTCGCGTTGCTACCTGGCTTGCATTTTGTTGCTAGCTTGCTAGTTTTCGTTTATAGTTTGCTAGCTTGCTAGATATGCGTTGCTAGCTTTCTAGCTTTGCGTTGCTAGCTTGCCATCTTTGTGTTGCTAGCTTTCCAGCTTTGAGTTGCTATCTTGCCAACTTTGCTTAGATTGCTCACCAAATTTGCCTTTCTAGCATGCTATATTTGCTTTGCTGGCTTGCTGGCTTTGCGTTGCTAGCTTGCTAGCTTTGTATTGCTAGCTTGATAGTTTGTTATATCTTGCTTGCTTGCTTGCTTAATTTATTTTGCTTGCTAGCTTTGCGTTTCTATCTTGCTATCTTTGTGTCGCTAGCTTGCCAGATTTGCGTTGCTAGCTTGCTAGCTTTGCGTTTCTTGCTTGCCAGCTTTGCGTTTCTAGCTTGCCAGCTTTGCGTTCCTAGCATGTTATCTTTCCGTTGCTAGCTTGAAGGCTTCCGTTGCTAGCATGCTAGCATGATATGGGTTGCTATCTTGCTAGTTTGGGTTGGTAGTTTTCTAGCTTTGCGTTTCTAGCCTGTTATTTTGTAGTTAACTTGCTAGATTTGCGTTGCTAGCTTGCTACTTTTGCGTTTCTAGCTTGCTAGCTTCCTGTTGCTAGCTTGTTAGCTTCGCGTTGCTATCTTCCTAATTTTGCGTTGGTTGCTTACTTGCTAGCTTTGCGTTGCTAGCTTGCTAGCTTTGCGATCCTAGCTTGCAATATTTGCGTAGCTAGCTTGCTAGCTTTGAGTTGCAATCTTACGAGATTTGCGTTGCAGGCTTGCTAGCTTTGGTTTGCTTAATTCGTAGCTTGTCTTTGCTAGCTTGCTAGCTTTCTTTCTAGCTTGCTAGCCTTGCGTTTCTCGCTTGCTCACTTTGCGTTCCTAGCTTGCTAGATTTGCGGTGCTAGCTGGCTAGCGTTGCGTTGCTATCTTACTTATTTTGCGTTGCTATCTTGCTATCTTTGCGTTGCTAGCTTTCTAGCTTTGCGTTGATAGCTTGTTAGCTTTGCGTTGCTAGCCTGCAATTTTTGCGTTTATAGCTTGCTATCTTTGCGTTTCTAGCTTGCTAGCTTTGCGTTGCTAGCTTGCCAGTTTGCGTTGCTAACTTGCAAGTTCGCGTTGTTAGCTTGCCAGATATGCGTTGCTATCTTGCTAGATTAGCGTTGCTAACTTGCTAGCTTTCCGTTGCTAGCTTGCTAGCTTTCCGTTGCTAGCTTGCTAGCTTTGAGTTTCTAGCTTGCTAGCTCTGCGTTGCTTGCTTTCTTGCTTGCTTTACGTTCCTTGCTTCCTAGGTGTGCGTTGCTAGATTGCTATGTTAGCGTTGCTAGCTTGGTAGATTTGCGTCGCTATTTTGCTAGAATTGCGTTGCTAGCTTGGTAGCTGTGCTTTGTTGCTTGCTAGCATTGCGTTGCTAGCTTGCTAGCTTTGCTTTAAAACCTTGCTAGATTGGCATTGCTAGCTTGCTAGCTTTGCGTTGCTCACTTAATAACGTTGCTAATTTGTAAGATTGATAGAATTTCATTGCTAGCTTTCTAGTTTTCTCTTGCTATCTTGCTAGTTTGTCATTGCTAGCTTGTTAGATTTGCGTTGCTAGCTTACTAGGTTTGCGTTGCTAGCTTGCTCCCTATGCGTTGCTTGCTTGTTAGCTTTGCGTTGCTAGCTTGCTAGCTTTGCGTTGCTAGCTTGTTAGCTTTGCGTTGCTTGCTTGCTAGTTTTGCGTTGCTTGCCTGGTAGCTTTGCGTTGCTAGCTTGCTAGATTTCCAATCTAGCTTGCTTGCTTTTCGTCGCTATTTTGCTATCTTTGAGTTGCTAGATTTTTAGCTTTGCTTTTCTAGCTTGGTAGCTTGCTAGATTTGAGTTCTAGCTTGATAGTTTTGCGTTCTAGCTTGCTAGTTTTACGTTTCTAGCTTGCTAACTTGATAGATTTGCGTTGCTAGCTTGCTACTTTTGCGTTGCCCTCTTGCTAGCTTTTCGTTGCTAGATTTCTAACTTTTCGTTGCTAGCTCTCTAGCATTGCGTTGCATGATTACATGCTTTGCGTTTCTTCATTGCTAGCTTTGCGTTGCTAGGTTGCTATCTTTGATTTGCTAGCTTACTAGCTTTGCGTCTCTAGCATTCTAGCATTGCGTTGCTTGCTTGCTAGATTTGCGTTGCTAGCTTGGTAGTTTTGCGTTTCTAGCTAGATAGCTTTGCGTTTCTCGCTTGTTAGCTCTGCGTTGCTAGATAGCTAGATTGCTAGATTTGCGTTGCTAGCTTGCAAGCTTTGGTTTCTAGCATGTTAGCTTGCTAGATTTTCGTTGCTAGATTGTTACCTTTGCGTTGCTAGCTTGCTAGAGTTCCGTTGCTAGCTTTCTAGTTTACTAGATATGCGTTGCTTTCTTGATAGCTTTGCGTTGTTAGCTTGACAGCTATGCGTTGCTAGCTTGGCAGCTTTGCGTTCCGAGCTAGCCAGCTTTGCGTTTCTAGCTTGCCAGCTTTGCGTTGCTAGATTTCCTGCTTTGCGTTGCTAGCTTGCTAGCTTTCCGTAGATAGCTTGCTATCTTTCCGTTGCTAGCTTGCTAGATTGCTAAATATGTGTTGCTAGCCTGATAGCTATGCTTTGCTAACTTGCTAGCTTTGCGTTGCTAGATTGCTAGCTTTGCGTTGCTAGCTTGTTAGCTTAGTTTGCTAGCTTCCCAACTTTGCGTTGCTAGCTTGCCAAGTTTGCGTTGCTAGCTGGCCAGCTTTTCGTTGCTAGCTTGCCAGCTTTGCGTTGCTAGCTTGCTATATATGCGTGGCTAGCTTGCTAGATTTGCTTTGCTATCTTGCTAGATTTATGTGGCTAGCTTTCTAGCTTTGTGTTGCTAGCCTGCTAGTTTTGCGTTACTAGCTTTCCTTTGCTAGCTTACTAGCTTTGAATTTCTAGCTTGCTAGCTCTGCGATGCTTGCTTTCTTGCTTTCTTTGCGTTCCTTGCTTCCTAGTTTGTGTTGCTAGATTGCTAGGTTAGCTTTTCTAGCTTGTTTGCTTTGCGTTTGCTAGCTTGCTAGCATTGCGTTGCTATATTTGTAGATTGCTCCATTTGCGTTGCTAGCTTTTTAGCTTTGCGTTGCTTGCTTGCTAGTTTTTCGTTGCTAGCTTGCTATCTTTGCGTTGCTAGGTTGGTAGCTTTGCGTTGCTAGCTTGGTAGTTTTGCGTTTCTAGCTTGCTAGCTTTGCGATCTAACTTGCTAGGTTTGCGTTCCTAGCTTTCTAGCTTTGCGTTGCACACTTGATAGTCTTGCGATGCAAGCTTGCTAGATATGCGTTGAGAGCTTGCTAGGTTTGTGTTGCTAGCTCTCTTGCTTTGCGTTGCTAGCTTCCTAGATTGTTCGAAATGCGTTGCAAGCTTGAGAGGCTTGCGTTTCTATTTTGTTAGCTTTCCGTTGCTAAAGTGCTAGCTTGCTAGATATTCGTTGTTATGTAGCTAGCTTTGTGTTGCTAGCTTGCTAGCTTTGCGTTGCTGTTGCGTTGCTTGCTTGCTTGCTTTGCTTTTCTTGCTTGCTTGCTTTGCGTTGCTAGCTTGCCAGTTTTGCGATGCTATCTTGCTAGATTTGCGTGGCTATTTTGCTAGATTTTCGTAGCTATCTTGCTAGATTTACTTTCCTAGCTGGCTAACTTTACGTTGCTAGCATGCTAGCTTTGCGTTGTTGCTTGCTAGCTTTGCGATGCTTGTTTGATTAGCGTTCCTTGCTTGCTAGTTTTCGTTGCTAGCATTCTAGCTTTTATTTGCTAGCTTTATAGATTGCTAATTTTGCGTTGCTAACTTGGTAGATTTGCGTAGTTTTCTTCTTAGATTTGCGTTGCTAGCTTCTTAGCTTTGCGTTGCTAGCTTACCAGCTTTGCGTTGATAACTTGCTAGCTTTCCGGTGCTAGCTTCCTTGATATGCTTTGCTAGCTTGCCAGTATTGCGTTGCTAGCTTTCCAGGTTTGCTTTGCTAGCATGCTAATTTGCGTTGCTGCTTTGCCAGCTTTGCGTTGCCAGCTTGCTAGATTTACGTGGCTAACTTACTACCTTTGAGTTGCTACCTTGTCTGCTTTCCGTTCTATCTTGCTAGCTTAACGTTGCTAGCTTGCTAGCTTTGCTTTGTTAGCTTGCTAGCTTCGCGTTGCTTTCTTGCTTGCTTTGCTTTTCTTGCCTGCTTGCTTTGCGTTGCTAGCTTGCTAGCTTTCCGTTGCTAGCTTGGTAGCATTGCGTAGCTAGCTTGTTTGCTTTGCCAGCTTGATAGGTTTGCGTTTGCTACCTTTCTAGTTTGGCGTTGCTAGCTTGCTAGATTTGCGTTGCTAGCATGCTAGCTTTCCGTTGCTAGCTTTATAACTTTGCTTTGCTAGCTTGCCAGCTTTGCGTTGTTAGCTTGCCAGGTTTGCGTTACTAGCTTGCCAGCTTTGCGTTGCTAGGTTACTTGATTTGCGTTGCTATCTTGCTAGATTTGGGTTGCTAGCTTTCTAGCTTTGCGTTGCAAACTTGCTAGCTTTGCAATGCTAGCTTGCTAGCTTTGCGATGCTAGCATGTTACCTATGCGTTGATAGCTTGTTAGTTTTGCGTTTCTAATTTGCTTTGCGTTGCTAGCTTGCTAGTTTTGCGTTGCTAGCTTGGTAGATTTCCGTTTCAAGCTTGGTAGCTTTGCGTTGCAAGCTTGCTAGCTTTGCGTTCTAGCTTGCTTGCTTTGCGTTGCTAGCTTGTACCTTAGCGTTGCTAGCTTCCTAGCTTTGCGTTGCTAGCTTGATAGCTTTGCGTTTCTTGCTTGCTAGCTTTCCGTTGCAAGCTTCCTAGATATGAGTTGCTATCTTGCCATCTATGAGTTGCTACCTTGCCAGCCTCGAGTTTCTAGCTTGCCAGCTTTGCTTTGCTAGCTTGCNGATTGCTCGATTTGATTTGTTATCTCCATAGCTTTGCGTTGCTATCTTGATAGCATTGCGTTGCTAGCTTGCTACCTTATATTTGCTACATTGCTAACTTTGCGTCTCTTGCTGGATTGCTTGCTTTGCGTTCCTTTCTTGATAAATTCGTTGCTAGCTTCCTAGTTCTGCGTTGCTGGATTGCTAGGTTAGCGTTGCTATCTTGATAGCTTTGCGTTGCTAGCTTGCTAAATTTCCGTTTCTAGCTTGCCAGCTTTGCGTTACATGCTAGCTGGTTTTGCGTTGCTACCTTGCTACATTTTCTTTGCTAGCTTGGTTGCTTTGCGTAGCTAGCTTGCTAGCTTTGCGTTGGTAGCTTGCTAGTTTTGCGTTGCTAGCTTCGTAGCATTGCTTTGATAGCTTGCAATCTTTCCGATCTAGCTTGCTTGATTTCGTCGCTACGTTGCTATCTTTGAGTTGTTAACTTGCTAGCTGTGCGTCGCTAGCTTTCTATCTTTTCGTTGCTAGATTGCTACCTTTGCGTTGCTAGCTTTGTTGCTTAACAAATTTGCATTGCTAGCTTGCTACTTTTGCGTTGCTAGGTTGCTAGCTTGATAGAATTGCGTTGCTAGCTTGCTAGCTTTGCGTTGCTAGCTTGCTAGCTTTGCGATGCTTGATTTCTAGCTTTACGTTGCTAGCTTGCTAGCATTGCGTTGCATGTTTACATGCTTTGTGTTCCTTCCTTTATAGCTTGGCTTTGCTAGGTTGCTATCTTTGATTTGCTAGCTTGCTAGATTTACGTCGCTAGCTTTCTAGCTTTGCGTTGCTAGCTTGCTAGCTTTGCATTGCTTGCTTGATATTTTTGCATTGCAATCTTGCTAGCTTTGCGTTGCTTGCTTGCTTGCTTGCCTGCTTTAGCGATTTTTTGCTTACTAGCATTTCATTGCTAGCTTGCTAGATTTGCGTTGGTAGCTTGCTAGCTTTGCTTTGTTTTCTTGGTAACTTTGCGTTGCTAGCTTGCTAGCTTTGCGTTGTTAGCTTGCTAGTTTTATTTGCTAGCTTGCTAGCTTGGCGTTGATAGCTTGTTAGCTTTGCGTTGCTAACTAGATAGCTTTTCGTTGCTCGCTTGTTAGATCTGCGTTGCTAGATAGATAGATTGCTATATTTGTGTTTCTAGATTGGCAGCTTTGCGTTACTATCTTACTAGATTTACGTTAATAGCTTCTAGCATTGCGTTGCTAACTTCTTAGATTTGCGTTCCTAGCTTGCTAGCTTTGGTTTCTAGCATGTTAGCTTTCTGGATTTGCGTTGCTAGCTAGCTACCCTTGCGTTGCTGGCTTGCTAGCTATGCGTTGCTAACTTCCGTGCTTTGCTTTGCTAGCTTGCTAGCTTTGCGTTGCTAGCTTGCTAGATTTGCGTTGCTATCAGGTTAACTTTCCTTTGCTAGCTTGCTAGATATGCGTTGCTAGCTTTCTTGCTTTGCGTTGCTAGCTTGCCAGTTTTGCTTTGCTAGCTTGCCAGATTTACGTTGCTAGCAAGCCAGCTTTTCGTTTCTAGCTTGCCATCTTTCCGTTACTAGCTTGCCAGTTTTGCTTTGCTAGCCTGCCAAATTTGCCTTGCTAGCTTTCCGTTACTAGCTTGCTAGCTTTCTCGTAATGCGTTGCTAGCTTGCTAGCTTTCCGTTGCTAGCTTGCTAACTTTGGGTTTCTAGTTTGCTAGCTTTGCGTTGCTAACTTGCCAGGTTTGCGTTGCTCTCTTGCCAGCTTCGCATTGTGAGCTTGCCCGTTTTGGGTTGCAATCTTGCTAGATTAGCTTTGATAGCTTGCTAGCTTTCCGTTCCTTGCTTTCTTGCTTGCTTTACGTTCCTTGCTTCCTAGATTTGCGTTGCTAGATTGCTATGTTAGCTTTGCAAGCGTGGTAGTTTTGCGTTGCTATCTTGCTAGAATTGCGTTGCTAGCTTGGTAGCTTTGCGTTGTTGCTTGCTAGCATTGCGTTGCTAGCTGTCTAGTTTTGCTTTAAAATTTTGCTAGATTGGCATTGCCAGCTTGCTATCTTTGCGTTGCTCACTTAATAACTTTGCGTTGCTAATTTGTAAGATTGCTAGAATTGCGTTTCTAGCTTTCTAGTTTTCCGTTGCTATCATGCTAGTTTGGCATTGCTACCTTGCTAGCTTTGCGTTGCTAGCTTGCTAGGTTTGCGTTGCTACCTTGCTACCTATGCGTTGCTTGCTTGGTAGTTTGCGTTGCTAGCTTGGTAGTTTTGCGATCAAGCTTGTTAGATTTTCGTTGCTAGCATGCTATCTTTGCGTTGCTAGCTTGCAAGCTTTGCGTTGCTAGCTTTTTAGCTTTGCGTTGCTTGCCTGCTAGTTTTGCGTTGCTTGCCTTGTAGCTTTGCGTTGCTAGCTTGCTAGATTTCCGATCTAGCTTGCTTGCTTTTCGTCGCTTGGTTGCTATCTTTGTGTTGCTAGATTGCTAGCTTTGTCGTTCTAGCTTGGTAGCTTGCTATATTTGCGTTCTAGCTTGATAGTTTTGCGTTGCTAGCTTGCTAGCTTAATAGATTTGGGTTTGCTATCTTGCTACCTTTGCGTTGCTATCTTGCTAGCTTTGCGTTCCTAGATTTCTAGCTTTGCGTTGCTAGCTTGCTAGCATTGCGTTGCATGTTTACATGCTTTGCGTTTCTTCCTTGCTAGCTTTGCCTTGCTAGTTTGCTATCTTAGTTTTGCTAGCTTGCTAGCTTTGAGTCGCAAGATTTCTAGCATTGAGTTGCTATCTTGCAAGCTTTGCGTTGCTTGCTTGCTATCTTTGCATTGCTATCTTGCTAGTTTTGGGTTGCTTGCTTGCTTGCCTGCTTTAGCCTTTTTTTGCTTGCTAGCATTTCATTGCTGGCTTGCTAGAATTGCGTTCCTAGCTTGCTAGATTTGCGTTCCAAGCTTGGTAGTTTTGCGTTGCTAGCTTGCTAACTTTGCGTTGCTAGCTTGCTAGTTTTGCTTTGCTAGCTTGCTAGCTTGTCGTTTCTAGCTCTTTAGCTTTGCGTTACTACCTAGATAGCTTTCCGTTGCTGCTTGTTAACTCTGCGTTGCTAGATAGCTAGATTGCTAAATTTGTGTTGCTAGATTGCTAGCTTTGCTTTACTAATTTGCAAGCTTTGCGTTGCTAGCTTTCTATGTATGCGTGTTTAGCTTGCTAGATTTGCGTTATCTTGCTAGTTTTAAGTGGCCAACTTGCTAGCTTTGTGTTGCTAGCCTGCTAGTTTTGCGTTCCTAGCATGCTAGCTTTCCTTTGCTAGCTAACTAGCTTTGAATTTCTAGCTTGCTAGCTCTGCGTTGGTTGCTTTCTTGCTTTCTTTGCGTTCTTTGCTTCCTAGTTAGCGTTGCTAGATGGCTAGGTTAGCGTTTCTAGCTTGGTAGCTTTGCGTTTGCTAGCTTGCTAGCATTGCGTTTCTGTGTTTGTAGATTGCTACATTTGCGTTGCTAGCTTTCTAGCTTTGCGTTGCTTGCTTGCTAGTTTTGCGTTGCTAGCTTGCTATCTTTGCGTTGGTAGCTTGGTATCTTAGCGTTGCTAGCTTGCTAGTTTTGCGTTGCTAGCTTGGTAGTTTTGCGTTTCTAGCTTGCTAGCTTTGCGATCTAGCTTGCCAGGTTTGCGTTCCTAGCTTGCTAGCTTTGCGTTGCAAACTTGGTAGTCTTGCGATGCAAGCTTGCTAGATATGCGTTGAGAGCTTGCTAGGTTTGAGTTGCTAGCTCTCTAGCTTTGCGTTGCTAGCTTGCTAGATTGCTAGATATGCGTTGCTATGTTGCTAGCTTTGTGTTGCTAGCTTGCTAGCTTTGGGTTGCTAGCTCGCCAGCTTTGCGTTGCTAACTTGCAAGCTTCGCGTTGTGAGCTTGCCAGTTTTGCGATGTTATCTTGCTAGCTTGCTAGCTTTAAGTTGCAACCTTGCTAGCTTTCGTTTGCTACCTTGCTAGCTTTGCGTTTCTTGCTTTCTTGCTTGCTTTACCTTCCTTGCTTCCGAGTTTTGCGTTGCTAGCTTGAAAGGTTTGCGTTGCTAACTTGATACATTTGCGTTAAAACCTTGCTTGATGGTCGTTGCTATCTTGCTAGCTCTGCGTTGCAAACTTAATTAATTTGCGTTTCTAATTTGGTAGATTGCTAGATTTGCGTTGCTGGCTTTCTATTTTTCCGTTGCTATCCTGCTAGATTTGCATTGCTAGCTTGCTAGCCTTGCGTTTCTACCTTGCTAGGTTTGCGTTTCTACCTTGCTACCTATACGTTCTTAGCTTTGTAGCTTTGCGTTGCTAGCTTGCTAGTTTTGCGATCTACTTTGTTAACTTAGCGTTGCTAGCTTGCTATCTTTGCGTTGCTAGCTTGCAAGATATGCGTCGCTATCTTTCTAGGTTTGCGTTGCTAGCTTTCTAGTTTTCAGTTGCTAGCTGGCTAGCTTTGCGTTTCTAGCTTGCTAGCTTGCTAAATTTGTGTTGGTCGCTATCTAGCTTTATGTAGTTAGCTTTCTAGCTTTGCGTTGCTAGCTTGCTAACTTGATAGATATGAGTTGCTAGCTTGCAAGCTTTGCGTTGCTTGCTTGCTAAAATTGGGTTGCTGGCTTGCTAACTGTCCGTTGCTAGCTTGCTTGCTTACTAAATATGAGTTGCTAGCTTGTTAGCTTCCCGTTGCTTGCTTGCTTGCTTTCCGTTGCTAGCTTGCCTGGTTTGCGTTCCTATATTGCCAGCTTTACGCTTTAGCTTGCCAGCATGCGTTGCTAGATTGCTAGTTTTCCGTTGCTAACTTGCTGCCTTGCTAGATATGCGTTGCTATCTGAGTAGCTTTGCGTTGCTAGCTTGCTATCTTTGTTTGCTAGCTTGCACGCTTTGCGTTGCTAGCTTGCCAGGTTTGCTTTGCTAGCTACCAGCTTTCCGTTGCTAATTTGCTATATTTGCGTGTCTAGCTTGCTAGATTTCCGTTGCTACCTTGCTGGCTCTACTTTCTTAGCTTGCTAGATTTTCGTTGCTAGCTTGCAGCTTTGCGTTGCTAGTTTGCTAGCTTTGCGTTGCTTGCTTGTTTGCGTTTCTTGCTTAGTAGCTTTCGTTGCTAGCTTTCTAGCTTTGAGTTGCTAGCTAGCTAGATTGCAAAATTTGCGTTGCTAACTTGGTATCTTTGGGTAGTTATCTTGCTAAATTTGCGTTGCTAGCTTGCTAACTTTGTTTTGCTACCTTGCCAGCTTTGCGTTGCTAGCTTGCTAGCATTCCGTTGCTTGCTTCCTAGATTAAATTTGCTAGCTTGTTAGCTCTGCGTTGCTAGCTTGCCAGCTTTGCGTTGCTAGCTTGCCAGCTTTGCTTTGCTAGCTTGCTAATTTGTGTTGCTAGCTTGCCAGCTTTGCGTTGCTAGCTTGCTATATTTACGTGGCTAACTTGCTAGCTTTGCGTTGCTAACTTGTTAGATTTCCGTTTCTATCTTGCTAGCTTTGCGTTGCTAGCTGCTAAATTTATTGATAGCTTGCTAGCTTTGCGTTGCTTGCTTGCTTGCTTTGCGTTTCTTGCCTGCTTGCTTAGCGTTGCGACCTTGCTAGCTTTGCATTGCTAGCTTGCTAACTTTCCTTTTTTATCTTGGTAGCATTGCGTTGCTAGCTTGTTTGCGTTGCTAGCTTGATAGGTTTGCATTTGTTACCTTGCTAGATTTGCGTTGCTAGCATGCTAGCTTTCCGTTGGTAGCTTGCTATCTTGCTAGATATGCGTTGCAAACTTGCCAGCTTAACGTTGCTAGCAGCCAGCTTTGCGTTTCTATCTTACCAGCTTTGCGTGGCTAGCTTGCCAGTTTTGCGTTGCTAGCTTGCCAACTTTGCTTTGCTAGCTTGTTAGCTTTCCGTTACTAGCATTCTAGCTTTCTAGTAATGCGTGCTAGCTTGGTAGCTTTCCTGAGCTAGCTTGCTAACTGTGCGTTTCTAGCTATCAAGCTGTGTGTTGCTAGCTTGCTAGCTTTGCGTTGATAGCTTGCCAGCTTTGTTATCTAGCTTCCCAGCTGTGCGTTGCTAGATACCTAGCTTTGCGTTGTCAGCGTGCAAGCTTTGTTTTGCTAGCTTGAGAGTTTTTCGTTCCTAGCTTGCTAGATTTTGTGTGCCTAGCTTGTTAGCTTTGCGTTGCAAACTTGCTAGCTTCCCGTAGCTAGCTTGCTAGCTTGGCATTGCTAGCTTCCTAGCTTTGCGTTGCTCACGTGCTAGCTTTGCGTTGCTAGCTTGCTAGATGGCTAGATTAGCGTTGCTATCTTTCTAGCTTTGCGTTGCTAACTTGCTAGTTTGAGTTAATAAATAGCTAGCTTTGCGTTTCTAACTTCCTAGTTTAGCGTTGCTAGTTGCTACTTTGCGTTGCTGGCTTGCTAGCTTGCGACTTTGCATTGCTAGCTTGCTAGCTTGCTAGCTTTGCGTTGCTAGCTTGCTAGTTTTGCGTTCCTAGTTTGCTAGGTTGCTAGATTTGCGTTGCAAACTTGCTAGCTTTGCGTTGCTCTCTTACCAGATATGCGTTGCTAGCTAGCTGGATTTGTGTTGCTAGGTTGCCAGCATTACTTTGTTATCTTGCCAGCTGTGCTTGCTAGTTTACCAGCTTTGCGTTGCTAGCCAGCCAGCTTTGCGTTTCTCTCTTGCCAGCTTTGCTTTGCTAGCTGGCCAGCTTCGCTTTCCTAGCTAGGCAGGTTTGTGTTGCTAGCTTGCTAGCTTTCTTTTCTAGCTTGTTAACTTGATAAATATGCGTTGTTAGCTTGCTAGCTTTGCGTGGCAATCTTGCCAGCTTTGAGTTGCTATCTTTCCAGCTTTGAGTTGCTAGCTTAATAGCTTGGTAGATTTGCGTTGCTAGCTTGCCAACTTTGCGTTGATATCTTGCGTTGCTTGCTGGCTAGCATTGCGTTGCAAGCTTGCCAACTTTGCCTTTCTTGCTTGCTAGCTCTCCGTTGCTAGATTGATAGCTTGCATGATATGCGTTGCTAACCTGCAAGATTTGCTTTGTTATCTTACTAGTTTTGCGTTTCTAAATTGCTAGCTCTGGGTTGCTAGATTGCTAGATTTGTGTTGAGAGCTTGCAAGCTTTGCTTTACTAGCTTGCCTAGCTTCCTAGGTTTTGAGTGCCAAGCTTGCTAGCTTTTCGTTGCAAACTTGCTAGCTTCCCGTTGCTAGCTTTCTAGCTTGACATTGCTAGCTTGATAGCTTTGCGTTGCTCACGTGCAAGCTTTGGTTGCTAGCTTGCTAGATGTCTAGATTAGCGTTGCTATCTTTCTAGCTTTGCGTTGCTAGCTTGCTAGCTTTGAGTTAATAAATAGCTAGCTTTGAGTTGCTAACTACCTAGCTTTGTGTTGCTAGCTTGCGACCTTGCGTTGCTAGCTTGCTAGCTTGCTAGCATTGCGTTTCTAGCTTGCAAGTTTTGCGTTTCTAGCTTGCTAGATTGCTCGATATGCGTTGCTAGCTTGCTAGCTCCCTGTTTCCCTCTTGCTAGCTCTGCGTTTCTAATTTGCTAGATTGCTAGATTTGCGTTGCTAGCTTGCTAGCTTTGCGTTGCTCTCTTACCAGATATGCTTTGCTAGCTTGCTTGTTTGTGTTGCTAGTTTGCCAGATTAGCTTTGCTTTGCTATCTTGCCAGCTGTGCGTTGCTAATTTACCAGCTGTGCGTTGCTAGCTTGAAAGTTTTGCGTTGCTAGCATGGTAGCTTTCCGTTGCTAGATTGATAGCTTGCATGATATGCGTTGCTAGCTTGCAAGCTTTGCGTTGCTATCTTGCTATGTTTGCGTTTTTAATTGCTAGATTTGCGTTACTAGCTAGCTAGATTTACGTTGCTAGCTTGCAAGCTTTGCTTTGCAAGCTTGCCAGCTTTGCGTTGATAGCTTGCGAGATTTTGCGTGGCTAGTTTGCTAGCATTGAGTTGCAACTTTCCTAGCTTCCCGTTAATAGCTTGCTAGCTTTGCGTTGCTCACGTGATAGCTTTGTGTTGCTAGCTTGCTATATGGCTAGATTTGGGTTGCTATATTTCTCGCTTTGCGTTGCTACCTTGCTAGATTTGAGTTACTAAATTGCTAGTTTTGCGTTGCTAACTTCCAATCCTTGCGTTGCTAGCTTGCTACATTGCGTTGCTAGCTTGCTAACATGCTAGCTTTGGGTTGCTAGCTTGCTAGTTTTGCGTCGCTAGCTGGCTAAATTGTTCGATATGCGTTGCTAGCTGCTAGCTTCACGTTTCTCGCTTACTAGCTCTGCGTTGCTAGCTTGCAAGATTGCTAGATTTGCGTTTCTAGCTTGCTACCTTTGCGTTGCTCTCTTACTAAATATTCGTTGCTAGCTTGCTTGCTTTGTGTTGCTAGGTTGCCAGTTTGCGTTGCTATCTTGCCAGCTGTGCGTTCCTAGATTGCCAGCTGTGCGTTGCTAGCTTGCCAGCTTTGCGTTGCTAGCTTGCCAGCTTTGCGTTGCTAGCTTGCCTTCTTTGCCTTTATACATTGCCAGGTTTGTGTTGCATGCTTGCCAACATTACGTTTCTATCTTGCCAACTTTGCGTTGCTAGCTTGCTAGCTTTGTGATGTTAGCTTTCAAGCTTGCTAGATATGCGTTCGTAACTTGATAGCTTTGCGTTGCTATCTTGCTAGCTGTGCTTTGCTAGATTGCTAGCTTTGTTTTGCTATCTTCCTAGTTTTGGGTTGCTAGCATGCTAGCTTGCTAGCTTGCTAGATTTGCTTGGCCAACTTGCTAGCTTTCCGTTGCTAGCTTGCTAATTTTCCGTTGCTAGCTTGCTAGCTTCCTAAAAGAGCGTGGCTAGCTTGATGATTTTGCGTTGCTAGATGGCCAGTATGCGTTGCTAACTTGACAGCATTGCGTTTCTAGCTTGCCAGCTTTGCGTTGCTAGATTGACAGCTTTGCGTTTCTAGCTTGCTAACTTGGTGTTGTTAGCTTGCTAGCTTTCCTTTGCTAGCTGGCTAGATATGCGTTGCAAGCTTCTTAGCTTTGCGTTGTTAGATTGCTAGCTTTGCGTTTCTAGCTTGCTAGCTTTGCGTTGCTGGCTTGCCAGCTTTGCGTTGTTAGCTTGCCAGCTTTGCGTTGCTAGCTTGCCAAATGTTCGTTGCTATCTTGCCAGCTTTGCGTTCCTAGCTTGCCAGCATTGTGTTGCTAACTTTCTACCTTTACGTTGGTAGCTTGCTAGCTTTGCGTATATAACTTGCTAGCATTGGGTTGCTAGCTTTCTAGCTTTGCGTTGCTAGATTGTTAGCTTACCGTTGCTACCTTGCTAGCTTTGCGTTGCTAGCTTGATAGATTTGCATTGCTATCTTGCTAATTTTGCCATGCATGCTTGCTTACTTTTCTGCTTTAGCATTTCTTGCTTGCTAGCTTTGCCTTTCTAGCTTGCTAGATTTGCGTTGCTAGCTAGCTACCTTTGCGTTGCTAGCATGGAAGTTATGATTTGCTAGCTTGCTAGTTTTGCGTTGCTATCTTGCTAGCTTTGCATTGCTAGATTGCTAGTTTCCCGTTGCTAGCTTGCTAGCTTTGCTTTGCTAGCTTGCTAGTTTGCATTGCTATCTTTCTAGTTTTGCGTTTCTTCCTTGCTTGCTTGCTTTCTTTAGCGTCCCTTGCTTCTTAGCTTTGGGTTGCTAGCTTGCTAGATTTTCTTTGCTAGCTTGCTAGCTTTGCGTTTCTAGCTTGGTAGCATTGAGTAGCTAGTTTGCTAGGTTTGCGTTGCTAGCTTGCTATCTTTGCTTTGCTATCTTGGTAGCTTGGCGTTGATAGTTTGCTAGCTTTGTGTTGCTAGCTTGCTAGAATTGCGTTGCTACCTTGCAAGCTTTCCTTTGCTAGCTTGCCAGCTTTGCGTTGCTAGCTTGGCAGCTTTGCGTTGCAAGCTATCTAGCTTTCCGTTTCTAGCTTGCTAGCTTGCATGATATGCGTTGCTAGCATGATAGCTTGCGTTGCTAGCTTTCTAGCTTTAAGTTGCTAGCTTGCTAACTTTGTGTTGCTAGCCTGCCAGATTTGCGTTGCTAGTTTGCTAGGTTTGCATTGCTTGCTTGCTTGCTTGCTTGCTTTGAGTTTCTTGCTTGCTATCTTTCGTTGCTAGCTTGCTAGCTTTGATTTCTAGCTTGCTAGATTACTAGATTTGCGTCGCTAATTTGCTAGATTTTCGTTGGTATCTTGTTAGATTTGCGTTGCTAGCTTGCTAGCTTTGCGTTCTATATTGTTAGCTTTGCAATGATAGCTTGATATCTTTTCGTTGCTAGCATGTTATCTTTGCGTTGTAAGCTTGCTAGCTTTACGTTTCTAGCTTACTACCTTTGCGTTGTTTCTTGCTTGCTTTGCGTTTCTTCCTTGCAAGCTTTGCTTTGCTATCTTGCTAGCTTTGCGTTTCTAAATTGTTCGCTTTGCGTTGCTAGCTTGTTAGATTTGCGTTGCTAGCTTGCAAGCTTTGCTTTGCTATCTTGCTAGCTTTGCGTTTCAAATTGCTAGCTTTGCGTTGCTAGCTTGTTAGATTTGCGTTGCTAGCTTGCAAGCTTTGCTTTGCTAGCTTACCAGCTTTGCATTCCTAGCTTGCTAGATTTTGAGTGGCTAAATTGCTAGCTTTGCGTTGAAAAATTTGCTAGCTTCCCGCTGCTAGCTTGCTAGCTTGGCATTGCTAGCTTGCTAGCTTTGCGTTGTTCAGGTGCTAGCATTGCGTTGCTAGCTTGCTAGATGGCTAGATTTGCGTTGCTAACTTCCTAGCTTTTCGTTGCTAGCTTGCGACTATGCGTTGCTAGCTTGCTAGCTTTTCGTTGCAAGCTTGCTAATTTTGCGTTGCTAGATTCATAGATTGCTCGATATGCGTTGCTAGCTTGCTAGTTTCCCGCTTCACGCTTGCTAGCTCTGCGTTCCTATCTTGCTAACTTACTAGATTTGCGTTGCAAGCTTGCTAGCTTTGCGTTGCTCTCTTACTAGATATGCGTTGCTAGGTTGCCAGCTTTGTTTGCTATCTTGCTAGCTGTGCGTTGCTGGTTTGCCAGCTGTGCGTTGCAAAATTGCCAGCTTTGCTTTGCTTGCTTGCCATCTTTCCGTTGCCAGCTTTCCTGCTTTGCGTTTCTATATGGCCAGCTTTTTTTCGTTGCTAGCTTGCCAGCTTTACGTTGCCAGCTTGCTAAATTTGAATTGCAAGATTGCTAGCTTTGCGTTGTTAGCTTGCTAGCTTTGCGTTGCTAGCTTGCTAGCTTGCTAGATATGCGTTGCTAGCTTCCTAGCTTTGCGTTGCTAGCTTGCTAGCTTTCTGTTGCTAGCTGGCTAGCTTGCTAGATAAGCGTTGCAAGCTTGCTAACTTTACGTTGGTAGATGGCCAGCTTTGCGTTGCTAGCTTGCCAGGATTGCGTTTCAACCTTGAAAGCTTTGTGTTGCTAGATTGGCAGCTTTGCGTTTCTAGCTTCCTAACTGGGTGTTCTTAGCTTGCAAGCTTTCCTTTGCTAGCTTGCTAGAAAAGCGATGCCAGCTTGCTAGCTTTGCGTTGCTAAATTGCTAGGTTTGCGATTCTAGCTTGCTAGCTTTGCGTTGCTAGCTTGCCAGCTGTGCGTTGCTAGCTATTCAGCTTTGCGTTGCTAGCTTGCCAGCATTGCGTTGCTAGCTTGCTTGCTTTACGTTGGTAGCTTGCTAGCTTTGCGTATATATCCTGCTAGCTTTCGTTGCTAGCTTGCTAGTTTTACTTGGCTAGATTACTAGCTTCCCGTTGCTAGCGTGCTAACTTTGCGTTGCAAGCTTGATAGCTTTGCTTTGCTAGCTTGCTAGCTTTGCGTTGCTAGCTTGCTTGCTTTACGTTGGTAGCTTGCTAGCTTTGCGTTGCTAGCTTGCTTGCTTTACGTTGGTAGCTTGCTAGCTTTGCGTTGCTAGCTTGCTAGATATGCGTTGCTAGCTTGCAAGTTTTGCGTTGCTAGCTTGCAAGGTTTGATTTGCTAGCTTGCCAATTTTGGGTTGCAAGCTTGAAAGCTTTGCTTTGCTAGCTTGCTAGCTTTGCGTTTCTAACTCGGGAACTTTTCGTTGCAAACTTGGCAGCTTTGCGTTGCTAGTATGCCAGCTTTGCGTTGCTAGGTTAACAGCTTTGCGTTGATAGCTTGCTAGGTTGCCGTTGCTAGATTGATAGCTTGCATGATATGCTTTGCAAGCTTGCAAGCTTTGCGTTGCTATCTTCATATTTTTGCCTTTCTAAATTGCTAGCTTTGCGTTGCTAGATTGCAAGATTTACTTTGATAGCTTGACAGCTTTGCGTTGCTAGCTTGCTCGATTTTGCGTGGCTAGCTTGTTAGCTTTGCGTTGCTACCTGACTAGATTTACGTTGCTAGCTTGCTAGCTTTGCGCTTCAACCTTGCTAGCTTTGGGTTGCTAGCCTGCTAGCTATGCGTGGCTTTCTTGCTTGCTTGCTTTGCGTTTCTTGTTTCTAGCTTCGTTGCAAGCCTGCTAGCTTGCTCGATATGTGTTGCTAGCTTGCTAGCTTTTCTTTGCTAGCTTGCCAGCTTTGCCTTGTTAGTTTGCCAGCGGTACGTTGCTTGCGTGCTTGCTTTCCGTTTCATGCTTTCTAGCATTGCGTTGATAGCTTGCTAGCTTTGCGTTGCCAGCTTGCTAGCTTGGTGTTGCTAGCTTCCTAGCTTGGTGTTGCTAGCTTGCAAGCTTTGCGTTGCAAGCTTGCTAGCTTTCCGTTGCTCACGTGCTAGCTTTGCGTTGCTAGATTGCTAAATAGCTAGATTTGCGTTGCTATCTTTCTACCTTTGTGTTGCTAGCTTGCTAGGTTTGCTTTACTAGCTTGCTAGATTTGCGTTGCTAACTTCCTAACTTTGCGTTGCTTGCTTGCTACTTTGCGTTCTAGCTTGCTAGCTTTGCAATGCTAGCTTTCTAACTTTTAGTTGCTAGCATGCTAGCTTTCC